>NC_090647.1:255209592-255509592 GCF_040937935.1 Hyperolius riggenbachi | reverse complement strand
CTACAACATGGAAAAAAGCTATCTGGCAGGTAAATCTAAGAGAAAATCTAACAGAAAATTGTATGGTGTGTACCTAGCATTAGATATGTCAGTTTTAAGGGATGATTGACAACCCCAGAACATGCTCAGTCCTAAAAGGACACCTAAACTGTGAGGGATATGGAGCATGCCATTTATATTTCCATTTAAACAATACCAGTTGCCTGGCTGTTTTGTTGATTATCTGTCTCTAATGCTTTTAGCCATTGGGTATCATTCATAAAGCATTACCGCATGCGGTAATGCTGAAAACAGCAGACTTTCTCGAGCACAAAGGGCTAGTTTCCACTATTGCGTTGCGAAATCGCTGCGTCAAAATTCGCATGGATGACGATGTAAGTGAATTTAACCATGGCAATGCCGGTATGCTTTTCCATTGTTTTCATGCGAATTCGCATGAAAATTCGCATACCAAAACAGCATGCGAATTCCCTATTAAATACATTAGCGGCGATTCGCCTGCATTCCACTCGCAGGCGAATACTGCGGGTCTTTTGTGCGTTTTTTCATCGCTGAAAAAAATGCACCTCAACAACGCTACAGTGGAAACAGGCCCATCCACTTGCATTACATGTGCGAATCCGCATGCGTTGGATGCATGCGGATTCGCGATAGTGGAAACGAGCCCTTAGCAAAATGTCCATTCATAAAAGCTGTTCCTGCATGAAAAGCTACAATTACCGAGCAGGGAGATAAATTACCACCTTGTGCGGTGAACACCTCCAGCACATGTCGTAAAATGTAATTAAATGTCAATTCATAAAGATAAGAGCAGGCGGTATTGACACAGAGAAATGCTGTCTGCTTTGAAGAGGCGATAAGCCAGTGGATAAGTATAAAGTTAATGGAGACAGACCTCCCAGGCAGCAGCAGCGAGAACAGAACAAACAAGGTTTTTCAGAATACCCCAGGCTGTGTTTTTAACCTCTTGGGTACCTGTTTTCAAATATATTTCACTTCAGAAAGCCTGCATGTGTAAACTTTCTTGACGTTTTTCTAAGTTGTGGCAATTACGTAGATTGTTTAGAAAGACTAATAGACAGATTCAGGGCTGGTGCACACCGAGCGGCTTTTTGGGCGTTTTCAGATCCGCTTGCGGCTGCGGATCTGCTTGGTCAATGTATCTCAATGGGGTGGTGCACACCAGAGCGGGAGGCGTTTTGCAGAAACGAAAAATGCCTGGGTGAGGCATTTTTTGGATTGCGGATGCGTTTCTGCCTCAATGTTAAGTATAGGAAAAACGCAAACCGCTCTGAAAAACGGCACTTCAGAGCGGTTTGCCAGGCGGTTTTTGTTACAGTAGCTGTTCAGTAACAGCTTTACTGTAACAATACAGGAAATCTACTACACCAAAACCGCTAGACAAAACCGCAAAACGCTAGCTGAAACGCTACAGAAAAAGAAGAAAAAGCGTTTCAAAATCTGCTAGCATTTTGCGGATCTGCTAGCGGGTTTTGGTGTGCACCAGCCCTCAGAGAAGATTCAGGGCTGTCAGAGGCAGTAAAAAAAAAAAAAAAAAAAAAAAAGGAAATATTGCACATCTAGGCCTGGTGCACACCAGAGGAGTTTTTCTGAGCGTTTTAAGTTTTTAAATCTGCTGCTAATGTTATCCTATGTGTCTGTGCACACTGGAGCAAAGAGGTTTTGTAAAAAAAAACAAAAAAAAACCATAGCATTACATTGGGAAGAGCTTTTGAAACCTCTAGCGTTTGGGCGCTAGAGGTTTCAAAAGCTCTTCCCAGTGTAATGCTATGGGGATTTTTTACAAAACCTCATTGCTCCAGTGTGCACAGACACATAGGATAACATTAGCAGCAGATTTAAAAACTCAAAACGCTCAGAAAAACTTCTCTGGTGTGCACCAGGCCATAAAGGGAAGTTGGGGCGAGTACATTTGAAATCGGCGTCGGTAGACTTGGGTGCAGGATACAGCGGTATATGGCTGATCCTGCTGCTGCACAAGTCCGGGCCGTTTTAATTACTATTCCCCCTCCAGGCCACCATGGATAGTGGGGGAATGAAATAATTCGGCTTCCAGCGATTGCTGGAGGCCGAATTATTGTGTTTTTTAAGCAACCTCGGCTCCGTCTTCTGACGGCCCCGACGTTACTCACTGAGCTCTGCAATAGGAATGATTCCTATTGTAGTCTATGGCTGCGCCCAAATCTAGCAGCGATGAAAAGCACTGCTCCGAGTGGGGCTGCCTTTTATTGTAACACTGTCTCTGCACAGAGACCAGGAATGTAACTAATCAGCCAGCTCATTAATGTAACAACTCAGCCTCATGTTACAGACAACTCAGTTCGGAAAATTTCCACATTTCTACCGCAGCTGTGAAAATGTTTATGAATTAGCACACAGAAGTCTAAAATACCGAATGCTGTATTTTCTCTCTCAGATTTTTTTTATCACACTGCTTTATGAATGATAACTATAGACCCTGAACAAGCATGCAGATCAGATGTTTCTGACTGAAATGGGACTGGATTAGCTGCATGGTTGTTTCAAGTATGTGATACAGAGTCTACTGCAGCCAAAGAGATCAGCAGGACTGCCAGGCATATAATAAAATAGGGGAACAGAGAAAGAAGAATGCCGTTTAAACTTGAGTCCAACCAAACTTTAAAAAAAAAATCACCAATAGGGTATAACAGACTCAATTGTATTGGTAAAACATATAAATTATGAAATGCAAATGCCAAAGTGCAACATAGCGGTAATGCTCAAAACATAAACGGAGAAGTCGCATACCTCCGTAGTGCATATTGGTACAAGAGCCGGTGTCAGCTGATATGAGGAGCAGTTCATGCATAAGTATGCAGAGTGCAGGAATAAGCGTGACAAGCAGCATGCACAGTAGAAGCAAACCAAATCAAAGTTGGATTCACACTGTATCACTTGCCAATTTTTGGCCTATCAAAATTGCATATGTAGTTGATGCAAGATTATGCAAATATATGCAACGTGGATTGACAAATTGGATTCCACCTTGGGTGGATTTGATAGGTCCATTTTCAACCTGCATACAAAATGTGCATAATCCTGCATCAATTCAGAATCATTTGCATCTCATGGATATCCCTATATGGATACACACTGTAGCTCTTACCATCCCTGTATAGGTGTTTTTATTTCTTTATTTTAAAAACAATTTTGTTTGTTAGCTAGTTTTTACATGAGTGCTTTTGACCAAGATTATAAGAATTTCCTACATGTTATTTAGGGCCCATTCACACGGACGCTTGGCGGCGTCCTCTGGCCTTCCATTTTGCATTGTCACGTTCGGGGGCAACGTTAAGATTTCTGCGCCGATTGTCGGCATTCCGTCACGATCCGCGTTTTTCATCCCCGCAAGGGGACATGAAGACGTGGCAGTGAATCGACCCTAGAAGTCGCATAAGGCTTCTAGGGTTGCCTGAAACAAAGTGGTAAATCGGGATCAGAACACAATTTGCACTAGTGATGATTGTAACGAATTACGGTTTCACTAAAATTCACGTAAATTTTGCGGTACTTATCCGTTAGCCAGGCGCATCCTCTACGTGGCGATAATTACTATTCCCCCTCCAGGCCGCCATGGATAGTAGGGAAAGATGTAACTCTGCTGGAGTTCTAATGCCACCTAGAGGGTGCGCCCAGCTAACGGATAAGGACCAATTTCGCAACTACGCTTATACGCAATTACGATTTGCAAATTCAATTAATTTTGTGTATTCATTCGTAATTTCACATGAAATTTTGCATCATTTGTCGACTTTAGCAGTGAATTGCAAAGCCACCATACATGCTATTGACACCAAAATTACTACATCATGGGTACAAGTCAAAAAAAGAATTTTGCAAAATATATAATTTTTGAGAAACTCGATTTTAAAAATGCAAGTAAAAATGATTTTCAAACGTTAAAAATATGACGGTCTAAGGCTGGTTTCACAGTGGGACGTTACAGGCGCACGTTAGAGCAGCCTGTAACGCAGCCCACCACACAGTAATGAAAAATCAATGGGGCTGTTCACAGTGCGGACGTTGCGTTACATTGTAACGCTGCGTCACAAGACAACGTACTGCATGCAGTACTTTGGACGCGGCTGAGCCGCGTTAGACTGCTTGCACATGCTCAGTAATGTGGGGGAGGAGCGGAGAGCGGCCAGGCACATGGCTAATTAATATTCACTGCACGTTATGACGTGCAGTGTTTACTTCCTGGAGCAGCCGCTCTGTGCGGCGATTGGCCGGCGGGACCACGTGATGCCGCATGCGCACAAGAGTGCGCATCACGGCATCACTGACGCCAGAGTGAGCTGCACAACGCGGCTCACTCTGACGTCCAGATCCAGCACCACCAGGCGTTCCGTTAGGGGGACGTTATGCGACCTTAACGCCCCCTCTAACGCAACGTCCTGGTGTGAAATTAGCCTAAAAAAACATTTTTCTGTGCATTTTTAAAAGAGTTTCTCAAAAAGACACTTTTTAAAAAAAAAAAAAAATCTTTTTGTGACTAAGGCTGGTTTCACAGTGGGACGTTACAGGCGCACGTTAGAGCAGCCTGTAACGTACCCCACTGCACAGCAATGAAAAATCAATGGGCCGTTCACAGTGCCCACGTTGCGTTACACAGTAACGCTGCACCATTACACAACGTACTGCATGCAGTACTTTGTAAGCGGCAGAGCCGCGTTAGACTGCTTGGACATGCACAGTAATGTTGGGGAGGAGCGGAGAGCAGCCGGGCACATGGCTAATTAATATTCACTGCACTCCGTGACGTGCAGTGTTTACTTCCTGGAGCGGCCGCTCTGTGCGGCGATTGGCCGGGCGGGACCACGTGATGCTGCATGCGCACAAGAGTACGCATCACGGCATCACGGACGCCAGAGTGAGCTGCACAACGCGGCTCACTCTGACGTCCACCTTAGAGAGCACCAGGCGTTGCATTAGGGGCACGTTATGCGACCATAACGTCCCCTAAAACGCAACGTCCTGGTGTGAAACCAGCCTTATACCCACTATTCTGCTTAACATATGTGGAAATTTTGGTAGCAATAGCATTTAACGAAAATTACGCAAAATTGTGAAATACTACTATTACATACGAAATTAATTACGATTTTTGCTGAAATTTTGTATTACAATGCGTAATTGCTTATTTCGATGCGAAATTTCGACCCACCACTGGTTTGCGCAATAGACGGTAATCGCGTGATTCTAAACGCTCCCATTAACTTGAATGGGAACGTTTAGTCGACGAGTCTTAGCGGTAGTCGCTGCCAAGTGCCCATGTGAACCGGTCCTTAAGACTCATACACACATCAGACCATAGTCTTTGGAAAATGAAAGATCACAGACCAATTTTACCCCCTTCCATGTAGTATGAGAGCCATAACTACACAGTCTATTCTATTGAGCTGAACTCCCCATCAGACAGAAATCTTTGCAAGATGCTGCACACAAAGATGCTGTAGACATTCAAAAGATCAGTATCTGCAAAAGATCCATTCCTGTAAAAGATCAGTTTCTGGAAAATGCATTCATAGGCTATGATATCTGCAGATCCTCATACACACCTTGTTTAACCTCCATGCCGGTCTAAAAAATCCGGCAAGGAGGCAGCGCCGCACTTTTTAAATTTTTTTTTTTTTTTAAATCATGTAGCCTTCGGCAATCAGAGTATGCAGGAAATCCCGTTGAGAAAGGGATTTCCTGCAGGGCTTCCCTGGTCGCCATGGCGACGGGGCGGGATGACGTCACCGACGTCATGGACATCGGGACGTCACAGGGAATCCCGAACCGCCCCTCAGCGCTGCCTGGCACTAATTGGCCAGGCTGCGCAGGGGTCTGGGGCGGGGGGGGGGGGCGCGGCGGGTAGCGGCGAATCGGCGGTGATCGCGTACTACACGCAGCTAGCAAAGTGCTAGCTGCGTGTAGGAAAAAAAAATTATGCAAATCGGCCCAGCGGGGCCTGAGAAATCCTCCTGCGCAGGTTACCCCGAGCTGAGCTCGGGATAACCGGCAAGGAGGTTAACAGACATTCATCTGCAGATCAGATCCACCAGGATGGATTTTCAGATCTGCAGATGAATGTCAGTTAAACAAGGTGTGTATGATGAGCTGCAGATCTCATAGGCTATGAATGCAATTTACAGGAACGGATCTTTGGCAGGAACAGATCTTTTGCAGATACTGATCTTTTGTGTCTGTACAGCATCTGTGTGTGCAGCATCTTGCAAAGATTTTTTTCTGATGGGGAGTTCAGCTCCATAGAACAGACTGTGAAGGTATGGCTCTCATACTACATGAAGGGTGGTAAGATTGGTCTGTGATCTTTCATTTTCCAAAGACTATAGTCTGATGTGTGTATGAGCCTTTAGTTAGCCTTCTCTCCACAGTGTACATGTATCAAAGGGTGCATACATACATTCGATTTAATCATTGACCAATTTTACCACCTCCATTTAGTATGAGGATGCAATGAAAAGTTGCTCTAATTTCGCTAGGATCAGTCAGGTGTCAGCAGCTGAAAGAAGCAAGCAGTGATGGGCTCAAGAGTACATAATTAGCCGAATATTCTGCTGGAAGAAGGCAGTGCACGGTATTGAGTTGCACAACACATCCCATTGAACACGTGCAAGTGTGTCATACGCATAGAACTGCCGGACACCTGGGTAACCCCCTCTCTCCCAGCCGCACACCTGAGGCTATTAAGCCTCATTAGAATCACAAATTCAGCTTGTTATGTACTCATGAACCCATCACTGGAAGCAAGGGCCCTTTACATTGAATTTGTTGCAAAGCACATGCAATACATCCAACAAATTTCACAATTCGCAACGTTGCGGTAATATGCAAGCCATAACACGTAATAGCCTTGCCACTCATTTTTAATGCAGGTGCAATGTGCACATTGTTAAATAGCGCACAGCTCAATTTGCATTATTTCAATTGAATCGGACATACCATGTACGCAATACACAAATGAGAAAGGGTGCATATGTTATAACACACCACAACATGCATAGTGTAAACACACCTTTATTGGTTGTTTGGGGCAACTGCACCAAGTTTGCTCCAGTTGCCTTGGCACCAACTTTTATAAATTCATTTTATAGGCTATTTTGGACCGATACTATTCCGTTGGCCGGGCTCAACCACTAGGCAGGGCCGGGCCGAGGCAGAGGCTGGAGAGGCTCCAGCCTCAGGGCGCATCAGTTGTCATTCCCAATTGTGTTTGAAGCAGAAAGAAATAGGAAAAGGGGATACATGGCAGTGACTGCAAGTCAGATAACTAGAGATTAAGGTATTGGGGAGGTTGGGGACCCTGGGTTGCCTCTTAGCCTAGTAGCAATCAGTGTGTGACGGCTGGGGTGGAGGGATGGAGGGGCGCACTTTGGTGTCTCAGCCTTGGGTGCTGAAGGACCTTGTCCCAGCTCTGCCACTAGGTAGCGATAAAACTTCAGCATTGAACAGTGCTGGTCGAGGTTCGGGCGCAAGTGAGCTAAGTAATGTAGAATGTAATCTCCCTCGGCCTGCAAAATCCCAGCCTTGTTAATTACTATTCCCCCTCCAGGCCGCCGTGGATAGTAGGGAAAGATGTAACTCTGCTGCCAGCGGTCGCTGGTGAGGGAGATTACATTCTACATTACTTAGCTCAGTTGCGCCTGGCTAACAGAGTTTTATTGCCACCTAGTGGTTGCGCCCGGCTAGCGGAAAAGAACCTTTGGACCTATTGGGCTCTATTCATAAAACATTTGCGGTAAAAAAAATCTTGGAGGGAAAACACAGCATCGGTATTTTAGACTTTTGTGTGCTAATTCATAAAAATGTTTACACTTGCGATAATAGGTCGGGGAATTCCCGCACTAAACTGGCGGTACTGGCTGAGTTGTTACATTTGCTGGCTGAGTTGATACATTTTCTCCTGCAGAGACAGCATTAGTATAAAGGAGGCAGCCCCAGCATCCCTTTACATGTGCATTTTTCTGCCTCCTCCTGAATCTGCGCTGAATCTGTCTATTAGTTTTCCTAATCAATCTATTTAATTGCTGCAGCTTAGAAGAAGTTCCAGAAATGTTACACATGCAGGCTTTCTGATGTGAAATTTATCTGAAAACAGGTACCCAAGGGGTTAAAAAAAACCCATAGCCTTGGTATTCCGGAATGTCTTGTCTGCTCTCCTCTCACTGCAGCTGCCTGGGAGGTCTGTCTCTCCATTAGCTTGCCTGGCTTATCGCCTTAACAGCCGGGTTTCGCCGCACACATTCCACCTGCTCTAATCTTTATGAATTAACCTTCAGTCACGTGTTGTGATAATCTCCGCACAAGGCGGTAATTTCCCGCACTGCTCAGGAATGTCAGATTTTCATGCGGAAACAGCCTTTATGAATGCCCACTTTGCTAAGAGGTCGGGAAAGTCAGCTGTTTTGAGCGGAAAACTTGCGGTAAAGTTTTATGAATAGAGCCCATTATGTGACAGCAATTTAGTCTCCAAACACCCACAGAAAGTGTTTCTAAGCTCCTTTGGGACAGGAACATTGACTTTGACCTCAATTTACTAAGGGCTCTCCAGTAGAATAAATTAAGTAGGTAAAATTTCAAATTCACTAAGATTTCATCACCTGCAGCAATAGTTCGGTAATATCCCGAAAGATGTTGCTTCAGTTCACTAAGCCCTGCTCTGACCAGCTGTGGAGGAGGTCTCTGCAGTAAGCTGTGATTTTTCCCACCTGCTTCGGTCTAGTGAATGAAAGGCTTCCTGTATCCCTTTAGATGTGCTAAAGAGCTCTCTTCTGTGTACATATAGATCTGCATATCTAAAGGAATATAGAAAAGCTTTTTATAATGTCTGTGGCTCTTCATGACACAGATGCACATCAGGTCAACTGGGGTGAGAAGCAGGCCTGTGTGGCTCTACCCACTGACTGTCTGCTACATCTGTCAACTTTACTAATGCTGATTGCTAGTTACTGACAGGCCAGAGCTGGTGTTAAATACCGTTGTATGTAATTTACCAAATGCTTTCATCTTTGGGAGGCCTCTTTTCCACGGACTGTTTATAGGCAGTGAAATAAGTACTTATCCGTTAGCCGGGCGCATCTGGCAGGTGGCGCTAATTACTATTCCCCCTCCAGGCCGCCATGGATAGTAGGGAAAGATGTAACTCTGGTGGAGTTTTGTCGCCACCTACAGGATGCGCCCGGCTAACGGATAAGTACCGTGAAATACCTCTCAAAGGCCCAGTGCACACTGAGCGGTTTTAGGTGTGATCCGCCGGCCGCATCCACATGTAAATACGCTTGGCTAATGTATTTCAATGGGATGGTGCACACCAGAGGTTTGTAGCAAACCGCAAACGTGCCTCCTGCTGCACGTTAGCGGTTTGCAGAAGCGTTTCTGCCTCAATGTAAAGTATAGGAAAAACTCAAACCACTCTGAAAAACACTACTTCCGAGCGGTTTGCCAGGCGTTTTTGTGGTACTTATCCGTTAGCCGGGCGCATCCTCTAGGTGGCGACAAAACTCCACCAGAGTTACATCTTTCCCTACTATCCATGTCGGCCTGGAGGGGGAATAGTAATTAGCACCACCTGCCGGATGCGCCCGGCTAACGGATAAGTACCTTTTTTGTTACAGAAGCTGTTCAGTAACAGCCTTTACTGTAACAATATGTGTAATCTGCTACACAAAAACACACCATAAACCGCTAGGTATGTTTAGAAAACCTCTCTAAACATACCTAGAATCGCTCTGAAATCAGCTCCCAAAACTGCTAGCGTATTGCGGATCTACTAGCGGTTTTGGTGTGCACTGGGCCTATCTCACAACTGCTTACGGATGCCTGGTAACTGCTTGCTGCTGCCTGGCAACTGCTTCGTTGAGCACACAGTCCGTGGAAAAGAGGCCTGAAATGGCATTTCTTGAGGTGTCTACTGCACAAGTTGATAATTTACCTTGCTACTCTAATTTTTCTTTTGAATGCGGTAACAGCTTTGGTGAATTAGCATTTTACAAACTGCGCAGTTAAAGCAGCTGTTTTCTGCATTACCAACTGCGGGAATGCATTGTGAATGAAGCCCTATGTGACTGTCTCTTTGTACTGTGCAAAAGTCTACAAACAAATTTCGTGCTGTAAAAATACAATGGCCTCAATTCACTAAGGGTAGTTTGGTAACATAATTGCAGTTGTTAAAATACCACATTCAGTTCTTTACACATTTATGTATTTATTTATTTTTAATTCACTCAGATTTCCTGCATGCTGTAGAAGTTTGGTAATTTACCAAACAAACATGCTTCAATTCACTAAGCAATGCTCAGTAAGGGCTGGTGCACAGTGGAGTGGTTACGGAGCGTTTTTTAAAATGCTTGCAGGGGGAAAACTGCTTAGTTAATGAAAAGGAATGGGATTTTGCACACCAGAGCAGGCGTTTGTTACAGTAGCTTTTCAGTAGCAGCTTTACTGTAACAATATTTGTAATCTGCTACACAAAAACGCTCCAAAAACCGTTAGGCATGTTTAGAAAACGTCTCTAAACATGCCTAGAATCACTCTGAAATCTGCTTCAAAAACCTCTAGCGTTTTGCAGATCTGCTAAAGGTTTTTGGTGTGCACTGGGCCTAAAGGTGGGTCCACACGTCAGATAAAAGTCTTTGGAAAATGAAAGACCACAGACCAAATGTACTCCCTTTCATGTAGTATGAGAGCCATACTCTACACAGTCTATTCTATGGAGCTGAACTCCCCATCAGATAAAAATCTTTGCAAGATGCTGCACACAAAGATGCTGTACAGACACAAAAGATCAGTATCTGCAAAAGATCAATCCCTGCAAAAGATCCATTCCTGCAAAATGCATTAATAGTCTATGACATGTGCAGATCCCATACACACCTTGTTTAACCACCCTGGCGTTCTGATTAAATCGCCAGGGTGGCTGCGGGAGGGTTTTTTTTAAATAAAAAAAAAACTATTTCATGCAGCCAACTGAAAGTTGGCTGCATGAAAGCCCACTAGAGGGCGCTCCGGAGGCGATCTTCCGATCGCCTCCGGCGGCAAGAGATAACACGGAAGGCCGCAATGAGCGGCCCTCCGTGTTTCGCTTCCCTCGTCGCCATGGCGACGAGCGGAGTGACGTCATGGACGTCTTGACGTCAGCCGCCTCCGATCCAGCCCTTAGCGCTGGCCGGAACTGTTTGTTCCGGCTACGCTGGGCTCGGGCGGCTGGGGGGACCCTCTTTCGCTGCTGCACGCGGCGGATCGCCGCGCTGCAGCGGCGATCAGGCAGCACACGCGGCTGGCAAAGTGCCGGCTGCGTGTGCTGCTTTTTATTTCGTGCAAATCGGCCCAGCAGGGCCTGAGCGGCAGCCTCTGGCGGTGTTGGACGAGCTGAGCTCGTCCAGACCGCTCAGCAGGTTAATGGACATTCATCTGCAAATCAGACAATTATCTGCCGATCTGAAGATCCAACCTGGTGGATCTGATCTACAGATAATTGTCCGTTAAACAAGGTGTGTATGAGATCTGCAGATATCATAGACTATGAATGCGTTTTGCAGGAATGGATCTTATGCAGGAACAGATCTTTTGCAGATACTGATCTGTTGCATGTGTACAGCATCTTTGTGTGCAGCATCTTGCAAAGATTTCTATCTGATGGGGAGTTCAGCTCCATAGAATAGACTGTGAAGGTATGGCTCTCCTACTACATGAAAGGGGGTAAAATTGGTCTGTGATCTTTCATTTTCCAAAGACTTATCTGACGTGTGTACCCACCCTAATGCTGCATACACACTTGAGATAAAAGTCTTTGGAAAAGGCAAGATCACAGACCAATTTTACCCCATTCCATGTAGTATGAGAGCCATACTCTACACAGTCTATTCTATGGAGCTGCACTCCCCATCAGATAAAATCTTTGCAAGATGCTGCACACAAAGATGCCCGTACACATTTAAAAGATCATTATCTGCAAAAGATCCATTCCTGCAAAATGCATTCATAGTCTATGAGATCTGCAGATCATCATACACACCTTGTTTAACAGGCAATCATCTGCAGATCATCTGCAGATCAGATCCACCAGGATGGATTTTCAGATCTGCAGATGATTGCGAGATATGCAGTTGAAGTCTGTTAAACAAGGTGTGTATAATGATCTGCAGATCTCATAGACTATGAATGCATTTTGCAGGAATTGATCTTTTGCAGGAACAGATGTTTTGCAGATACTGATCTGTTGCTTGTGTACAGCATCTGTGTGTGCAGCATCTTGCAAAGATTTCTGTCTGATGGGGAGTGCAGCTCCATAGAATAGACTGTGTAGAGTATGTCTCTTATACTACATGGAAGGGGGTAAAATTGGTCTGTGATCTTGCCTTTTCCAAAGACTTTTATCTCAAGTGTGTATGCAGCATAAAGGTGCATACACACATTAGACTATAGTCTTTGGAAAATGAAAGATCACAGACCAATCTTACCACCCTTCATGTAGTATGAGAGCCATGCTCTGCACCAGGGGTCTCAAACTCAATTTACCTGGGGGCCGCAGAAGGCAAAGTCAGGATAAGGCTGGGCCGCATAAGGGATTTCACAAAAAAAGTCCTCAAATGTCATTAACAGTTTTAATTATTTCTTCTGAACATGAAGTGTCCTACCTTATAGTTCGCTTCAGTGCTCCCATTACAAGTAATCCGCCGTGTCCCCGACGCAAAACAAGGCCTGCAGAGCCCCCAAATCGCCCCGGGGGCAATCCGCCAGCATTTCCTGGAAGGGGCAGAGCTTTCAGCTTCAGCTCTACCCCTCCTGACGTCAATCGCGGCGCATCTGCCCGCCCCTCTCTGTGAAGGAAGAGTGAGAGGGGCAGGCAGAGATCCGCCGCGATTGACGTCAGGAGGGGCAGAGCTACAGCTGGAAGCTCTGCCCCTCAGCGCAGTCGTGGATGTTTGCCCGGGGGATTTGGGGGCTCTGCAGACCTCGTTTAGCGGCGGGGATGCGGCGGATTACTTGTAATGGGAGCACTGAAGCGAACTATAAGGTAAAATAGTTCACTTCCGTGTCTCTTTTGCTTTTACCGGCGCGGGCCACAAAATATTGTACCGAGGGCCACAAATGGCCCGCGGGCCGCGAGTTTGAGACCCCTGCTCTACACAGTCTATTCTATAGGCTCATACACACATCAGACTATTGTCTTTGGAAAATGAAAGATCACAGACCAATCTTACCACCCTTCATGTAGTATGAGAGCCATACTCTACACAGTCTATTCTATGAAGCTGAACTCCACATCAGAAAAAAATCTTTGCAAGATGCTGCACACACAGATGCTGTACAAACACAAAAGATCAGTATCTGCAAAAGATCTGTTCCTGCCAAAGATCCGTTCCTGCAAATTGCAATGATAGTCTATGAGATCTGCAGATCATCATACACACATGATTTAACTGACATTCATCTGCAGATCAAGCAATCATCCGCAGATCTGAAAATTCATCCTGGTGGATCTGATCTGCAGATGAATGTCAGTTAAATCATGTGTGTATGATGATCTGCAGATCTCATAGACTATCATTGCAATTTGCAGGAATGGATTTTTGCCAGGAACAGATCTTTTGCAGCTACAGATCTTTTGAGTGTGTGCAGCATGTTTGTGTGCAGCATCTTGCAAAGATTTTTTTCTGATGGGGAGTTCAGCTCCATAGAAAAGACTGTGAAGGAATGGCTCTCATACTACATGAAGGGTGGTAAGATTGGTCTGTGATCTTTCATTTTCAAAAGACTATGGTCTGATGTGTGTATGTGGCCTATGGAGCTGAACTCCCCATCAGAAAAAAAATCTTTGCAAGATGCTGCACACAAACATGCTGCACACACTCAAAAGATCTGTAGCTGCAAAAGATCTGTTCCTGCCAAAAATCCATTCCTGCAAATTGCAATGATAGTCTATGAGATCTGCAGATCATCATACACACATGATTTAACTGACATTCATATGCAGATCAGATCCACCAGGATGGATTTTCAGATCTGTGGATGATTGCTTGATCTGCAGATGAATGTCAGTTAAATCATGTGTGTATGATGATCTGCAGATCTCATAGACTATCATTGCAATTTGCAGGAATGGATTTTAGGCAGGAACAGATCTTTTGCAGATACTGATCTTTTGTGTCTGTACAGCATCTTTGGCCCCATACACACATCAGACCATAGTCTTTTGAAAATGAAAGATCACAGACCAATCTTACCACCCTTCATGTAGTATGAGAGCCATACTCTACACAGTCTTTTTCTATGGAGCTGAACTCCACATCAGAAAAAAATCTTTGCAAGATGATGTGCACACTGATGCTGTACAGACACAAAAGATCAGTATCTGCAAAAGATCTGTTCCTGCCAAAAATCCATTCCTGCAAATTGCAATGATAGTCTATGAGATCTGCAGATCATCATACACACATGATTTAACTGACATTCGTCTGCAGATCAGATCCACCAGGATGGATTTTCAGATCTGCAGATGATTGCTTGATCTGCAGATGAATGTCAGTTAAATCATGTGTGTATGATGGTCTGCAGATCTCATAGACTATCATTGCAATTTGCAGGAATGGATCTTTGGCAGGAACAGATCTTTTGCAGATACTGATCTTTTGTGTCTGTACAGCATCTGTGTGTGCAGCATCTTGCAAAGATTTTTTTCTGATGTGGAGTTCAGCTCCATAGAAAAGACTGTGAAGGTATGGCTCTCATACTACATGAAGGGTGGTAAGATTGGTCTGTGATCTTTCATTTTCCAAAGACTATAGTCTGATGTGTGTATGAGCCTTAAGTCTCGCTTACCAGCTGTGAAGCAGGTCAGGTAGGAAGTTGTGAGTCTGTGTGTACGAGTCAAAGTATTTCTGTACGGTGCATCCCCGACATCCCTTTAGATGTGCTTCAGCCACAAGAGGGAGTGCCTCTTTATACCACTATACATATATTCACAACTAAAGGGATATAGAAAAGCCTTTTGAAATGTCTCCTTTCCCCGAACTCCATTCTGAAGTCCCGTCTTCCAGCTATCGGACCAAATCAGGTGAGAAGCAGGGCTGTGTGACTCTTCCTATTGACTGGCTGCTTTATGTCCCATTGGGCTCTAATCTCAATGAGTTACCGCATGAGTTAAATTAGGTAGTGATAAACACCGACCAAAATATCTCCCTTTTCAAATTCACAAAAATGTTTTACCTCATGCGGTAAAAGTGTGGTAATTACCTCAAATTTATCTCCAATTTGAGATTCTCAATTGAAAAGTTGGTGTTAATTAAGGATGTTTTTATCACCTACAAATGGTAGGTGATAATTATCACTTCTCTGCTTTTGGCCTTCAGGATGGAGCCTTTTGAGCTTTTTTTTTGCTCGAGTTTATGTCAGTTTTACAGAGAAGGCAGAAAAGACGAGTGTGTCTAATCTCAAGGCGCACTTTCAGACCTAGTATAGTCTTTTAGATGATTTAATAGATGCCGAGGAGGAAATTCTTCTCTGTTCTAAAAGATAAGCAACAGCATAATTACCTTTAAAGATAAACATTTCTTTGTTACAGCTGATACAAATCCAGCAAACAATTTCCAGTGTATGTACTTCCTGCGTTCATGGAAGCAGACATTGGGTTAACATCCTGTGTTTACACATTAGCTGCTCTGCTGAGGCAGCCAGCTGGCACAGCTGAGAGCTCAAATTACAGTTGTGATTATTCACAGATGAGGGGGAATTAGACAGGCTAAATTATATACATACGGGGTGCATTTCTATATGTTTTCATTCTGTCCTGTGCAAGAGTTGAGGTCCCACTGTAAATGTGACAGGCTTTCCTGGGTCGTCTCTGTGTAATGGGTGGCAAGTATATGGGCTGCCCTACAGTGGTCAAAAAAGCTTTATTTTCGTACATATTACTGACAGTTTTATCACCGGTTTTATCACCTGTTTATCACCTGTTTTATCACCTGTTTTATCACCTGTTTTACCGCACTTTTATCAAACATTTATCACACTTGGTACATTTTTAGTGAATACTCACTTTTTTCACTATTTTTAGTGAATTATCACTGGAGGTAATTTTTCACCCAAAAAAGAGTTACCGCACATGGTTTTGTGAATAGAGCCCATCATGTTGGATAGTGTGCGTTATCGGCTGGTCAGAGAGGTGGCAGTAAACACTTTTGCTTGATTAACCAAATGCTTTAATTTTTGTGATTTGCAATTTCTTGAGGTATTTACCAAACAAACCAGTGATTTACCTCACTAGTCTGTAATGTAATGTTACTTTTCAGTGCAGTGATAGGTTTAGTGAATTTGCATTTGACAAGGGGATCAGTAAAATCAGCTGTTTTCTGCATTCCCAAATGCGTTATTGCTCAGTGAATTGAGTCCAATGTAGTTTTGTGGAGTGAAACTGATAAAGCCTTATGGTTACATATCCTCAAGTGGCTTTTAAACATAAAAGAGATACTTAAGATTACAACCGGTAAAATTTTGCTGGAATGTCCAGCATTCTAATGTGCTAAGTGCAGTGAGCCATTTAGGTACATGTATATCAAATATATATTATCTCATGTTAGGGAGGTGCCCACAATGGGCTCTATTCACAAAGGGCAGTTCAGTAAAATCAGCTAATTTGGCATTTTACACTTTTTTTTTTCCAATTTCACTAAAATTTTTCTACATGAGGCAGAAGTTTGGTAATTTACTAAACAAACATGCCTCTGTTCACTAAGCCCTGCTCAGTAAGGCTGCATTGCCACTTGTGCGGTGCGGAATCCCCGGGAAATCACCGCAGACGAAATCGCATGCGGGTGCGATTTTGCATGCGTTTTTTCCCGCAATTTCGCATGCGATTTCCCTATTAGATACATTGTATGCGATTCGCTTAGCGGTGTGCGGGGAGCGAATTCTGACGGCTCTGCCGTGCAGATTTTCCCCGCTCACAAAAACACAACGCACAAGTGGAAACAGGCCCATCCACTTGTATTGGCTGTGCGAATCCGCATGCGGACTCGCTATAGTGGAAATGAGCCCTGAGGCTTCTTTCACAGTAGGACGCTGCGTTTGATGCAACGTTAAGGTCGCACAATGCAGCCCTAACGCAACGCACAGGGTCGGACTGGGACACTAAGAGCCCATCAAGGAAGTTTCAGCCTGGGGCCCGCCCCCCTCCCCCCCGCATGATTTTATGGTAGGGAATAGATTGTGAGCACTTCTGAGGACAGTCTCCAATAGGAATATGTCCACATGCCGCAGTAAAAATGAATGGGTGTCACCACGCACTGGAACATCGGCGTGGTCATGATGAGTCATGGGCAGACTTAAAAAACAAACAAACACAAAATAAGTAGCGGTGTTATTCGCAGAGACTAGGTCCGACCACATACATTTTAGATAAAATATTAAGGCTACTTACACACTAAGACGTTGCGTTTTAGGGGACGTTATGGTCGCATAACGTGCCCCTAACGCAACACCTGCTGGTGCGGGAGAGGACGTTAGTGAGCCGCATTAGGTCTCCCAGAGTGGCGCTGATTGGCCGGCGGGACCACGTGATGCGGAGCGAGACACTCCGCATCACGTGGTCCCGCCGGCCAATCAGCTGCCGCCAGTGCAGTGCATATTAAGTAGCCATGTGCGCGGCTACTGTAGCGGCATCTCCCCGCCTCCTCTCCGCCCCCCACTGAGCATGTGCAAACAGTCTAACGCACAGCGTGCTACACTTTCACTACAATGCGCAGCGTTACATGTAACGCAACGTGGGCACTGTGAACAGCCCACTTGTGTTACATTGCTGTGCGTTGGGGGAGCGTTACAGGCTGCACTAACGTGCGCCTGTAACGTCCCACTGTGAAAGCAGCCTCAAGTAGTTACATGCTTCATGATAATTCATCAAGTAGTCACACGGCAGCAGATTTTCTGACAAAATGCAATCAGATTGTCGGCAGATATCCCCACAAAATGCAATCAGATTGTCGGCAGATATCCCCACAAAATGCAATCAGATTGGCGGCAGATACCCCCACAAAATGCAATCAGATTGGCGGCAGATACCCCCACAAAATGCAATCAGATTGGCGGCAGATACCCCCACAAAATGCAATCAGATTGGCGGCAGATACCCCCACAAAATGCAATCAGATTGGCGGCAGATACCCCCACAAAATGCAATCAGATTGGCGGCAGATACCCCCACAAAATGCAATCAGATTGGCGGCAGATACCCCCACAAAATGCAATCAGATTGGCGGCAGATATCCCCACAAAATGCAATCAGATTGGCGGCAGATATCCCCACAAAATGCAATCATATTGGCGGCAGATATCCCCACAAAATGCAATCAGATTGCCGGCAGATACCCTAACAAAATGCAATCAGGTTGGCATCAGATACCCCCACAAAATGCAATCAGATTGGCAGCAGATATTCCCCCCCCCAAAAATGCAATCAGATTGGCAGCAGATATTCCCCCCCCCCCCCCTGCCAAAATGCAATAAAATTGGCAGCAGATATCAGTGCAGAAGACCAGACCAGTGGCATGCAGAGCTATCGATCTCGGACAGTAAGCTATTCCCCGCTGCTGCTGCTGGCTGGCTGACTGCAATTCTGGAGGGGGGAGCGTGGAAGGGGGGGCGCCTAGGTGAGGGAGGGGGGTAGGCCTCCCCCCTCCCCGCTGCTCTGTGCCCACTTTCCCCTTCCTGCGCTTAGCCCCCCTCCTTTTCAGCACTGGAGCCCCCAGGAGGCGGGGCGGCCGGGGCCCACCGATGGGACCATCGGCACTTCGGCGGCTCAGTAAGAGCCTGGTAACGCATATAGACTTTCACAGTGCAATGTTAAAGTCGCATGTTAGAAAATGTATTTACTATGGAACGAAAACGGCGCATTCGGAACATTTTAAAAAAGAAAAAAAAAACATTACTGAGCATGTGCAACACAAGTAACGCAGCAGATTCATTGCTAAACGCACAGCACAGCATGCAGCACTTTCTAATAATGCTACACGTTACACACTAACGCAATGTTTGCACTGTGAATGTTGCACAGACTTAGTATTGCTGTGCGTTAGTCCACGTTGAGACATTTTCTAACATGCGACTTTAACGTCGCACTGTGAAAGAGGCTTAAGTGTCACTTTACCAGCGTGTAGCAGGGCAGTGAGCAGAAAGAGAGAGTTATCGTCCGATATGAGCTGAAGAACAATACCGAACACTTTTGCCCGGTAAACCAAATCTTTGTGAATTTCTTGACGTTTCTTGAGGCAATTACCGCAAAAGTCAGTAATTTACCTCACTAGTTGGTAACTCTAATTTTCTGTGTGGTAATCAGTTTAGTGAATTGTAATTTGGGAAGGTGATCTGTAAAATCAGCTGTTTTCAGCATTACCGAATGTGGTAATGCTTTGTGAATAGAGCCCAATGTGATAAACTTAGACTATTTTTAAACAGTATGTGTCATTCGTGTCCATATACTTTCACATAGGGCCATAATAATGTGCAAAGATTGCTACGGTAATGTGCTCATTAACACACACTTTATTCAAAAAATGCTCTGTGGAAGGTATATTTTGAAACGTAGTCCATTGTAATGCCAAGATGTGAACATGCTGTTCCATTGTAAGGGCAGTAGTCATAGCCAGCAGTTTAGTGAGTTTTTTTGATGAACTTGCGCTTAAGTCACAAGAATACTGCAAAATTGACATCATAATTACACTAAATAGTGGGGCGAAAAAAAAGCCCAACCAAGTGCAAGTGGGGTTGTATCATAAAAACGTCGGTGTTAATAGCAGCAACATCAATTGGCAGCTTGCTGGCATAATCACAAAATAAACTTCAGAGCAAAAATGTGTTTTTTTTTGTTGTTGTTTTTTTTAACACTTAGGTTAGGTTCACAGTGGTCAGTTGCATAACATGCGTTAAAATGACTGTGAATGAGACTGGACATAGACATTAATACAAAGCCTGCGTGCAGCGAGTTACAATAACGTTATCTGTTACAACTCAGTACTGTGAATAGGCTCATAGAATGGTATGGGCAGTGTGTTGGCATGCAAAATTATTCTGCAACGCAGCTTAGCACTGTGAACTAGTCCTTAAATAGACTCTGTAACAAAAAAACGCTCTGGGGGATACTTACCTTGAGAGGGGGAAGCCTAAAGGTGCGTACACACATGCGACTATAGTCGTTTGAAACGATCATTCCCCGATCGTTTCAAACGACGATCATTTAAAAAAAAGCAACCAACGATCATTAAGTCTAACGACGGACGAGCTAGATCGTTAAAAAAGAACGATCTAGCTTGGCGGATTTTTACCAACGACGATCGTTTGCAAAAGTAGTACATCGTTGGAAACGGTCGTTCGTACTAGGCTTGACATGCGCATTTAGCTATTTCTCCATGAAACTTCTCATTTTTATGCGCAAGCGCAAGAGTTGTTTTACGTGATGTAATGTTCGTTCTAACGATCAGATCGTTACACACAATTTAAAAGTAACTTTACTTAGGTCGTTCTTTCATCAATTAAAAGTTCGTTTGTCGTTCTCAACGAACGATCGTTGTCGCATGTGTGTACGTAGCATAAGGCTGCTTACACACTAAGACGTTACAGGCGCACGTTAGTGCAGCCTGTAATGCTCCCCCAACGCACAGCAATGTAACACAAGTGGGCTGTTCACACTGCCCACGTTGCGTTACATGTAACGCTGCACGTTCTCCCGACAGTGCAGCATGCTACGGCGTTACAGCGGCTTAAGCCACGTTAGACTGTTTGCACATGCTCAGTCCTGTTGGGGAGGAGCGGAGAGCGGCCAGGCACATGGCTAATTAATATTCACTGCACGTTGTTACGTGCAGTGTTTACTTCCTGGTGCGGCCGCTCTGTGCGGCGATTGGCCCGCGGGACCACGTGATGCCGCATGCGTCCAAGAGTACGCATCACAGCATCACGGACGCCAGAGTGAGCTGCACAACGCGGCTCACTCTGACGTCCACATCGAAGAGCACCAGACCTTGCGTTAGGTACATGTTATGCGACCTTAACATAGCACCTAATGCAACGTCTTGGTGTGCAAGTAGCCTAAGGGTCCCAATGAGGCTTCCCCATCCTCTGCAGCTTGGGAGAATCCTAAATTCCCCCGAAAAAGCTCCGCCAAAAGTCTCTCGACAAATCCTGACAAGACAGCGCAGACGTGAGTAATATTTACCTCTCCACGATCCTGTGCAGGCGCACTAGCGGCTGTTCGTTTGGGTGAGGCAGAAATAGCTGAACCCGATCGTATCTGCTCTACTGCGCAGGCACAAAATACTCACGACTGCACAGTAGAGCGGATACGATCAGGTTTGGATATTTCCACCTTCACCCAAAAGGAGAGCCGCTAGTGCGCCTGCGCAGGATCGCGGTAGGTAAATATTTACCTCACCGCTGTTCAGGGGGCTGCAGCACTGGATTGTCTGACACGGGTGGATGGGGGAATCCTCGTGAGAATCCAGAGACTTCCCCCTTCCAAGGCAAGTATCCCCAGTGTGTTTTTCATTACAGGTTTTCCTTGATGAACTGTACACTTGATTGCTGATTTATCGAGAATCTCGCTAAGCCAAATTGGGGCTAACTGTAACGATCGGTGTAACACAGAGAGGGTCTGATTATTGGTGATCTGCAGTATCACCAAGAATACAGATATATACCTGATTATTGATGATCTGCAGTATCACCGATAATCAGATATATTACAAACCTCTGGACACCTGAGTGAAATGAGTGTTTGGTGCAACAGTAATACTTTGAGAACAATATCAGGAGGACAGGTACAAAGGCAGTAAGGAATACTGCACTAGAGAATGAGTACCTTTTAGCAGCCTGAGAATCTCCCGCAGGGAGGAGTCAGACTGGGAGAGGAAGGACCAGAGCGGGAGTGACACCAATAGGAGGATGTCACTGACTGATCTGTGAACTATCTCTTAACTGAGGAGATAGTTCTCAAGGTCGGGCAAGCCAGGTCGGCAACACACGGACATACAAAGTACAAAGACAGGAGGCTGATTCGGTAATCCTAAGGCAAGCAGGGTTTGGCAACAGAGTATCAGATATAGCGAAGTACCGAATCAGTGAACAGAAGAGTGGTCAAGAAAGCAGTAAGTCATAACAGATAATAAACAATGCCTAGTCTTGGGTGTGAGCTCCGTGATCATCAACACCCTGGAACTAGTCTGACATATAACAGAATGGTAACACAAGTCCCTAACCTCCCTGGCGGTATGATTATTTCCAGATTTATTTTCCAAAAGTGGTGCAATTTTTTTACAAGCTTTCAGACCCTAGATAGATCTGGGGCAGCCCTGCACATTCCAATCCACACCTCCAATGGATCCAACTCGGGATTACTGCTCTAAGCTGTGGATTTCCATCCCGAGCCTGATTCGGGGTTACCGCCAAGGAGGCTAATCTTGGGTGTGAGGTCCTTAATCATCAGCACCCTGGAACTAGTCCTTTTGTGTCCTACCTGATCTTGCACCTCCATTACTGTGAACCCAAGCTATGCATCTGAGTGAACCTAACTTGCCTAATCTCCATGCTCCATCCAGTGACTGACTAAGCATTACCTGGTACTCATACTATGGTGTGTGATCTGGTTTTCTTGTATCCTGTATTGTCATATTGCTGTATCTCACCCCTAAATATTGTCTGTAACCTAAATTAATGTTCAGCGCTGCGTAATATGTTGGCGCTTTATAAATACAATAAATAATAATAAATAATAATAATACCAGAATGGTAACACAAGTCCCTAATCTTGGGTGTGAGGTCCTTGATCATCAACACCCTGGAACTAGTCTGAAGTATAACAGAATGGTATCACAAGTCCCTAATCTTGGGTGTGAGGTCCTTGATCATCAACACCCTGGAACTAGTCTGAAGTATACCAGAATGCTAACACAGAATCTGACAATAAGGTCTGAGTGCTTCCACGTAGTGATCGCAACGGCAGACAACCAGTGAATGACAAGCACCCAGTATATATAGCACAGCGCTCTCCAGCGCCTTCCCTAAGTGCTGGACCAATGGGAACTGGTTGAATCTTCAGCTGACCGGCTTGATCAGCTGACTCCCTTCTGGCTGTCATAAAAGTTCTGCCTCTCAGCGCGCGCGCGTCCTTCTGAACCTGTGTGGACTATCAGTCCCAGCCACACCAGACATGTGTTGTGTACCACCCGCCACGCTGGATGCGGAACCAGCTGCACCGCTATCAGAGCATGCGGCGGTTTCTCCGCGTTCAGCCATACTGGCAGATGTAGGCCCACGCGTGCAAACCGCCGCGTTGGATGCAGAATCAGCCGCCCTGTTCTGAGCAACACGCGTCGGCTTTTCCGCGTTTTCTCACACTAACTCTTCCTTTATAGTCTGTGCATTCTCATGACCGTGTGCAGTAACACACATAGTGTGAACCCACTCTAGGGCTCAAACCCACTAGAAGCCTTTTCTAAGTGCTAGTGATTTAAAAAGTTCTTGTTAATGCAATGCTATGATGGATTTTTATAAAATCACATTGCTCAAGTGGGATCACAACTATAGCATTACATTGGCAAGAGCTTTTCAAATCACAAAGCGCTCAGAAAAGCGATCCTAGTGGGTTCCAGGACTTAGGACTCTGATTGGTTCTTTCAGGGCTCGTTCACACTAAGGGAGTTTTCAGCCTTTTTTCATGCGCAGGAGATTTTTGAAAATCGCCCTCAAAACGCTTGTGCAATGATTCCCTATGAGAGAGTTCACATCTGAGGGGTTTGTTTCCTGTACCATTTCTGAGGCGTTTTGCCTCAATGGTAGGCATAGGGAAATCGCAAAATGCTTTACATAGCAATTTCCCAGGCGCTATTAAGAATAAATACATATTTTCCGGTTCAAAAAGTCCACTTCCTAACTGACGTCAGGAAGTGAAAAAAAAACACACAAACGCTCTGCAAAAGCGCTTATAAAAGCACTTTACAAACACTTCAGCGCCCACTCGAGCACCGGAAGGAGAAAGAAAAATCGCCCACAAAATGGAAAATCGCTGGCGTCAGATTTCGATTTTAGATGTGAACAGATGTGCCTCAATGTATGATACTTTTATTTATAGTTTGCAGTAATTTAAAATCGCACTCAAATTGCTATGTATAGCGATTCATGTGCAATTAGCCAGCGCTTCAATTCATTACATTGAAGCGCACATGCTATCAAAAAGCTGCATGTCCTTTGATTGCAATTTTGCTAATCGCAATCGCTACTGTAGAATTTGTTTCATTTATTTACATTGGCAGAGCGTTTAAGGAAAGTGCTAGCTATTTAAAGCGCTCCCTAAATGCTAAAAAAAAAGTGGGTTCCAGCACTGACAGAGAAAAAAGAAAAATGTAACACAACGTAGTTCTGTGTAGCCTTGAGACTGTAGAAAATGCATCTTTACGTCATCATGTCACATGTCAGTTTATGCACCTTTTAAATAAATTCATTCCAGACAAAGTTTGAAGGATTCTAGCTGTGGAGAACATTAATAAGGAAAGTTAATAGTACTTATGCTTCTTATTGTATTTCTAAATGCTCCTATTTATTTTATTTTGTGTGTGTGTGTGTGTGTGGGGGGGGGGGGGGGGGGGGGGGGGGGGTTGTTTGAATCACCTATTTTCTATGGTAATATTTTCCATATGAATATTGATTTAGCAGTATTGGTCACACAACTCTGAGGGCCCATTAACACTAGAAGCGCTTTTCTGAGCGTTTTGCAATTCATTAGCGTTTTTAAAAATGCTGTAAAAGTCGCAGAAAAATTGCCGCAATTGTGTGATCGCGTACGCGAAAATTGCGGAGATTTTTCAACAATTTTTACAGCTTTTAATTAAAGTGAATGCGAGCAATTTTAAAAAGCACTAATGAATCGCAAAACGCTCAGAAAAGAGTTTATAGTGTGAATGGGCCCTGAGAGCCCTTTTCCACTACTATTCGTAATCACAAACGCTAGCGATTGTGATTGCGATTTTTCATTAATTTTGTTATGCGATTGCAATTTTTCATTTGCATTGCATTATAAATCAAAAAAATTGCTCCACAAAGTGATTGCGATTTGTGATTTACAAATCGAATCACTATAGTGGAAGATACTTCTCATGATTTCTATGATAAAGTAGCAACGCTAGCAATTTAAAAATCACTAGCGACTTTGCGATTCAGCTGTGCAGTGGAAAAAGGCCCTGAATGTGTAAGGTTTTCCACTCCTGTTTTGTGACATGGATTTGTACAATATTCTCTTATTTTTATTTCTACAATATTGTCAGTATCCCATATATAGCAATAAATAGTCACTGTTTTAGGCCCAGTTCACACCAAAACCGCTAGCAGATCCTCAAAACGTAGCGGTTTTTGGAGCAGATTTCAGAGCGATTCTAGGCATGTTTAGAGAGGTTTTCTAAATATGCCTAGCATTTTTGGGAGCGTTTTTGTGTAGCAGATTACAAATATTGTTACAGTAAAAGCTGTTACTGAACATCTTCTGTAACAAAAACGCCTGGAAAACTGCTCTGATGTAGCGTTTTCCAGAGCGGTTTGCGTTTTTCCTATACTTTTACATTGAGGCAGAAACACTTATGCAAACCGCAAATGTGCAGCAGGAGGCATGTTTGCGGTTTGCTTTAAACCTCAAACCGCTGGTGTGCACCAGCTAATGTATTGAAATACATTAGCCAAGCGTTTTCACAGGCGGATGCGGTTGGCGGATCGCTGCTAAAACTGCTCGGCATGCACTGGGCCTGTGAGAGATTCCATCATTGTTCATGACTACACCTGGGCATAATTGCTGACTGCATTTTCTTTTCACTCCTGTATTCTGCAGCTACATCTGTTATTTTCACAGTTGAGCATGTGTGACATACTAAAAGATAAATTGTTGCTGTGTTTGATAATAATATTGGTAGTCTAGTTTAAGCTCCATGAGAATACATATTTTATGGATGTATAGTACTCAAACTGTGTTTTGACACTATGTTTGATTAGAGATGGTCAATGGGACTCAATTTTGAGTTGATGCAGGATTATGCAAATATTGTATGCAAATGTATGCAGCTTGAAAATGGAACTATTAGGGCTCGTTTCCACTAGTGCGGCGTGCGTCTCGTAGACGCACCCCGGCACTGAGCGGGTGGGTGGGATCGCAGACGGATCCCATGAGCTGTGCCATGCACGGTTATGGGATTCGCAGCCTCCGGCGCAAATTCTGCGGGGGGTTCCGGACGAATCGCTCCCGCAAGCGATTCGGCCGTGGCGCCGTTATCCCCTATGGCAGAGTTTTCCCGTGCGATTCATGTGCGGGGAAACTCTGCGGAATCGCGGCGGAAACCGCGATAGTGGAAACGGGCCCTCAAAATTTACCTCAGCAGGATTTGATTGGTTCATGTTCAAGCTGCATATGTTTGCATACAAAATATGCATAATGCTGCATCAACTCAAAATTATTTGCATCTCGTTGACCATATTCTCTTGTTCTACACTGAGCAAAAATATAAACGCAACACTTTTGGTTTTGCTCCCATTTTGCATAAGCTGAACTCAAAGATCTGAAACATTTTCTATATACACAAAAGACCCATTACTCTCAGATAATGTTCACAAATCTGTCTAAGGTCCAGTGCACACCTAAAAGCGCTAGTGTAATCGCAAACGCTCAGTGTTTGTAGAAGGTGTGTGCCAAGCGATTTCCTAGATATGCCTAGTGATTTTTGGAGCATTTTGGTGTAGCAATTTTTTTGTACAGTGGGGCTGGAAGTGTAAAAAAAAAAAAAAAAAAGCTTGGAAAATCACTCCGTATTAGCGCCTTTTAGAGCAATTTTCCACTTTCCTACAATTTACATTGAGGCTGAATCGCCTCAGAAATGCTGCAGGACCCATGTTTACGTTTGGGAAAAAAATCACATTGCTCTGGTGTAATCCGTCCCACTCAAATACACTAGCTAAGCACTTTTCCAAGCGCTGGCATTTTAAGCGCTCTGAAGTGCTCTTGGTGTGCACCAGCCCTAAATTTGTGTTTGTGAGCCGAAATAATCCATCCCACCTCACGGTTGTTGAATAGTTAAAAAAAGTTTCAGATCTATGAGTTCAGCTCTTGCAAAATAGGAGCAATACCAAAAGTGCTGCGTTTATAGCTTTGCTCATTGTATTTCAACGCTGTATATTTATTGCATTCATTAATTGTCAGCAATAAATATTAATTGACATTGTACAAAGACATATACATTTTCTTGACGCATGTTTTTAGCAAATAAGTTCCCTTTTCCACAAATCTCTTTGCAGGGGCGTCTCTAGCCATTTTGTCACGCCAGGCAAGAAATCCTGTGGCGCCCCCCCCACCGTGATTGCCCCCCAGCCCCATACCCCCCACCCCCGTGGTGAGCACCACCCCTGTGTTGAACCCCAGAAAATCATAATACAGCAGCGTTTCACCAGAAAATACACTTATTGCAGCATGGGTTCACCAGAAAATAGTTGTAATGCAGCAGAGCGTTTCACCATAAAATATACTTATTGCGGCATGCACTCACACACACCACACACACACACACACACACACACACACACACACACACACACACACACACACACACACACACACACACACACACACACACACAAAATATACACATGTACACAGTACACACAACACACACACTATACACAGTACACACACACACACACACACACACACACACACACACCACACACACACACACACACACACACACACACACTCACTATACACAGTACACACACACTATACACAGTACACACACTATGCTGCTACCAGGGGAGGACTGGGACCTTTTGGCCTGTGGGGAAACAGACTTGAGGCCCGTTATCATGGCAACCTCAGCCCAAATTATCAAGTCGCATTTACAAATTGCTAGCGATTGCTATTGCGATTTTTGTCGTGCACTAGCCCAGAGAGAGGAGGAGTGGAGTGAGACTGAGAATAGCAGGAGATGGAGCAGAGAGCTAATCTGTATTGCAGTCCCACATTACACAGAGACTAGTTGCCAGTAATAGGACTTCTGTCCCTGCCAGTCTCCCACACAAGTCAGAAAGCAGCCCTCCTGGAGTCTAGGGACTGTCAAAACTTTTCAACCTGTTTAACACCTTATCTGCACATGCAGTCATTATAACAATGGGGAGAGACAAGACAAATGTTTTCCCACGGACCCTCCAGGCAAGCTCTGCATCATGCTGTGTATATTTACCAGCTTGCCTGCCCTCTAATTGCACTTTTATCAGCTAGCCTAGTGTTTCACATTGCTGTACAACCACAAACCTGAATACACCAGACCATCTCTAAATCACTGAATAAAAGGCGGCCTGGGGGCAGTCCATGCCAGCCTGCTAATCCTGCTATGCTCAGTCTCTACATCCACTCAGTTACCAGTAGCAGAGAGAGAGGAACTGAATGAATCAGTGAATCAGAGTGAAGAGTCAGAACTCAGGAGCTGATGCTGTACTCAGAGCCTTCTCTCACTGACTCATTACTGTGGTTCTTTGAATCATTGAGCTGAAGGAACTGAATTAATCAGTCAGTGAATCAGTTATGAGTCCAGTCAGGCGCTGCTGTTAGCTGCTGCTGTGTAAACTGATACCTAAATGGGCTGAGAGGCATTTCTTCTCTCACTACTCAGCAGCGCTCCTGGCTCCTCCTGCCGCTCTAGGCAAGAATTTATAGCTGCCTGGTGGGTGAGATGCCTGTGTCTCTTTGTGACGCACATGTACAATTGCATTGTTTTAGTTTTTTTTTTTTCAGACGTGCGCCACTGCTTACAGGCATACACATTCACCGGGAGCTTGTTATCTCCTTTCCTGTGTTACAAAAAAAAATATATTGCTTACTCTCACTATGCTGTTTGAAGCACATTTTGTCAAAAGTGTTCCTGTGTTGAGATTGTTTTCACAGTGCAGCACTGCACTCAAGCAAATATGTTTTCTGGGTACATGTTATTCCCATTCCATAAGAAAAAAAAAAAAAAAAAACTTATTTTCCTCTTCAGAAACAGCAGTACCAGCTTTTATACTAGCAGTCACTACAGGTAGCTGAATACGAGGAACATTTTTTTCCCTCAAAAATACTTTCAAAATTGATTTTGAACAGAGACTCACTGCTTCCTTTACTAAACCACACACCATAATGAGCTAAAGGTATGTGCAGACATTAGTTATAGCAAAATGACCTTGAAATGACATGTCAAATGATGATAAGCATCTGCATACAGTACCAGTCCTACTTTAAGGACACCTGAAGTGAGAGGAATATTGAGGCTGCCATTTTGTTTTTAATTTTAGGCCTCTTTCACAGTGCGATGTTAAAGTCGCACATTAGAAGATGTGTTAACGTGGACTAACGCACAGCAATACTAAGTCTGTGCAACATTCACAGTGCACACATTGCATTGTGTGTAACGTGTAGCAATATTTAGAAAGTGCTGCATGCTGTGCGTTTAGCAATAAATTTGCTGCGTTGTGTGTTGCACATGCTCAGTAATGTTTCTTTTTTTTTTAAAGGTAATGCATGGGCCGTTTTTCGTTCCATCAGTATGTGACGAAAACGGCGCACCAAGAGACACATAACGCAGTGCAAAATAACGTCCAATTTCATAACCTACATGTGCTGCGTTAGGAGCACATTGTGCGACTTTAATGTAGCATCAAACACAACGTCCCACTGTGAAAGAGGCCTTAATCAGTACCAGTTGCCTGTCCATCCTGTTGCCTGTTAATAATAGTTTTAGCCATAGACCAGGAACAAGCATGCAGATCGGAGGTTTGACTGAAGTCTGACTGGATTTGCCACATGCTTGTTTCAGCTATGTGAATTAGATTCTACTGATCCATGAAAGATCATCAGGATGCCTGGCAACTGGTATTGTTTAAAAGGAAAGCGATGTGAGAGACATATGGGGGTTGCCATACAGGGCCAGTTCTCTCATGAAGCAAGGTGAAACATTTGCATCAGGTACAGAGATTACAGGAGCAGCATGTTTGTACTGTGTTTACACTAACAGCATGCAGTCAGAGTAAAAGGAGAGCGAGGTGAAGAGGTCATCATTGGGGAAAAACAGCTTGTTGTACTGTGTGAGGAGTCTAAAGGCTCATACACACATCAGACCATAGTCTTTGGAAAATGAAAGATCACAGACCAATTTTACCCCCTTCCATGTAGTATGAGAGCCATACCTACACAGTCTATTCTATGGAGCTGAACTCCCCATCAGACAGAAATCTTTGCAAGATGCTGCACACAAAGATGCTGTAGACATTCAAAAGATCAGTATCTGCAAAAGCTCTGTTCCTGCAAAAGATCTGTTCCTGCAAAATGCATTCATAGTCTATGATATCTGCAAATCATCATACACACCTTGTTTAACAGGCATTTATCTGCAGATCAGATCCACCAGGATGAATTTTCAGATCTGCAGATGATTGTCTGATCTGCAGATGAATGTCAGTTAAACAAGGTGTGTATGATGATCTGCAGATCTCATAGACTATGAATGCAATTTGCAGGAACGGATCTTTGGCAGGAACAGATCTTTTGCAGATACTGATCTTTTGTGTCTGTACAGCATCTGTGTGTCCAGCATCTTGCAAAGATTTTTTTTCTGATGGGGAGTTCAACTCCATAAAAAAGACTGTGAAGGTATGGCTCTCATACTACATGAAGGGTGGTAAGATTGGTCTGTGATCTTTCATTTTCCAAAGACTATAGTCTGATGTGTGTATGAGCCTTTACAGTGAGTGAGGAGGGGGGAAGCAGGAGAGCAGCAGTGTTTCATTGGACTTAAGGTAGTCATAAACTGGTCGATTTGCCATCAGATTTGACCAACAGATAGATTCCTCTCAGATCGAATCTGATCAGAGAGGAATCGTATGGCTGCCTTTACTGCAAACAGATTGTGAATCGATTTCAGCCTGAAACCGTTCACAATCTGTGGTGGTGGTGCTGCCGCCGCTCCCCCCCGCATACATTACCTGCTCCGCCGACGTGACTCCCCAGGTCTCTGCTGTCTTCTTCCCCACTCTGGTCTGGTCTCCGGGTCCGGCATGCTTCACTTCCTGTCTGGGGGAAGTTTAAACAGTAGAGCGCCCTCTACTGTTTAAACTTCCTGCCGGGACAGGAAGAAGTGAAGCATGCCGGAGACCAGACCAGAGCGGAGAAGACAGCGGAGACCTGGGGAGTTGCGCCGGCGGAGCAGGTAATGTAATGCTGCTGTACTGCGTCGGTCGTCGGGCACTCGAACGCCGCTAGCGATGCGCTCCCTACCCGCGGGCGATCGACGGTAATTTCCCGCACGGAGTGATCGACGGGATCGATCTATTTCGGGACGAAATAGATCGAAATTTAGCGTGTAGCGTGAACGATGTGACAGCAGATTCGATCCCAGTGATAGGATCTGCTGTCGATCAGCGGGGAATCGGCTAGTGTATGGCCAGCTTTATGCTACATAGACACTTGAGATAAAAGTGTTTGGAAAAGGCAAGATCACAGACCAATTTTACCCTCCCCATGTAGTATGAGAGCATACTCTACACAGTCTAATCTATTGAACTGAACTCTCCATCAGATAAAAATCTTTTTACTTTCTTTAAACGGCGCTGCAATGAAAATAAGTCTCAATCAATACAGTTCTCTTGAGAGGATAACTGTTGAAAATTGTCCTCGTGTGTATGCGCCTTCAATTGGGTTTAGCTAGACCCTTCTTGACACTTTTCAAACGTTTGGATAGCGCTCCACAAATGCCATACAAATGAAATCCAAATGCCCCCTGAGGGACCGCACTCACCCGTCCTTAATGACCACTGCAAGACTGGTCAAAATACGCTTTTGTTAATTTCCCTCCGAGCTGGCCTGCTGTCGGATGTTTTCCCTTCCGGATATCTGATGTTCCTCTGCAGGTGGTTGATATGGTCACCTCCATGCTGTCCTGCTGTCAGATGCTCTCCAGTTTGGAAGTCTCAATGTACCTCATGAGTGATAAACAAGATTCCATAGCGTGACTCCGTATAAATTAAAATGGTTTATTAGGTTAAAATACTCACAAACGATAGGAGTTTTCAGCGTATAGAGTATTAACGGGCTCTCCCCCGTGCCTCCCGGGTAGGCTTGAAGAGTTGCACCGCTTCTCCGCCGCTTTAGTAATAGAAGTTATCTCGTCCTTGCGTTCTGGCTTACTTCCTGGTTGTCCTCCGGCTCCACCCTACGCGTTTCGTCACTACGCGTGACTCATCAGGGGCGTGGTTAGCCTTCGGACACCAGGAGATGAATTTAAATAGTGCGTCTAGCGTAAGAGGCGTCGCGTGCGCTTCACTATGGATATTGCTTGCGTGAGTGTCATGATTCGGGCGGTGGAGCCCCGCCCTGCTGATGTCACTCCGCACTGTGGACAGCATAGGAAGGAACCGTGCGTTCCACCCTGGCTTCCGTATCGGTATCGGGTTGAGAGCCCGCTTTACATGTGATTACATTTCAAACTTTGGTTTTGCGCGTATAATTTAAACAGTTTAAGATAATAAAAATTTCCTAAAAGTCCAACAATTTACTAACTCATATCCCCCTTCTGTTAAACATTCCCCTTAAAAAGGATACATATATTTCACGTAACACCAAATATCACTTTCCACGCTTGTTTGCCATCTTGTGGTTGAAGTTTAAATTGCACATATCTTGTCACATAGTTTGTGCATAATGCACAAATCTTAACATACTATAGTTATATATTACACATTCTGTTACTTGGAATTGCACTTCCCTTTTTCAATAAATCACCCATTATTCATTAAGCATGCTACAGTCAACTCCTTAAAGGGACAGATATTTAGAATTATAAAACCATCAGAGCTTCATGGACTACCTATAGCAATCTAGTTGGATTCTCGTCTATTCCACGAATTGAATTTGCTAAAAATGGAAATTTGTTTCCCAGCTTAGTTACCCTAACCTTGTTATTAGTTATTAGCTAGAAAACAGTTTAGGTCAAGTTCAATATTGTGTCCCCTTGGTTTTAGGGTCCCCATGTTATATATCCATTTGGTCTCCCGTTTCGAGATGTCCCTTATCTTATTGCATCCCCTCCATGAGTAGGCCGCCTTTTCCAATCCACAGAATTTAAGGGACCTCGGGTCCGAGTTATGATGTGTCCTATAATGGTCAGAGACACTGTGGCCTGTAAATTCTCTTCTAATACTCCCTATATGCTCTCCAATTCTTGTTTTGAGTTGTCTGGTCGTTCTCCCTATGTATTGTGTATTGCATGGGCACCAGACCATGTACACAACTCCCTTTGAATTACACGTTATATTCTGCTTTATTTTATACGTTGTTCCCCTTGATGTCGAGATCACTTCCTTGCTTCTTATTGGGGTTGCCTCCCTGCATCCCACACAGTCCCTGCAGGGGAAGAAGCCATCTTTTTGCCAGAACGGAGTTATTGTTTTTGGTGGATTTACACAGCTTGGGGCCATTTGACTCTTTAGATTTCTTGCCCTTCTGTATATAAACCGTGGTTTCTCCGGCAGGACCCTTTTAAGTGTCATATCCGCCTTAAGTATTGGCCAATGTTTTCTAATTATATGTTCTACTTGCCTATATTGGATAGAGAAGTCAGTGATGAAAGGTAAGCAGTCTGTCTGTTGGGATCCCATTCGGTTTATTGAACTTTGCCCTAATAGAGTTCTTCTATCTATTCTCCCTACCTCCATCACCTCTCTTTGTACTTCTACATTATCATAACCTTTTTCAATAAATCTTTCTGCCACCAATTGTGATTGTGTTACATAATCGTTCAAGTTACTGCAGTTCCTCCGCAATCTCATAAACTGACCTCTAGGGATGGCTTTCTTCCATCCGGGATGATGGCAGCTCTGGGTTGATAGGTATCCATTTCTATCTGTAGGTTTAAAATATGTGGTCATAACTAACGAGGTTCCCCTTTTTTCAATATTTAGGTCTAGATAATGTATCGATTGTTCACTAGCCTCCATTGTGAGCTCGATATTCATAGTGTTCTTGTTCAAATTTTCAAAAAAAGGTGGTAAATCCTCTTTCTTTCCCCCCCACAACAGGAATAGATCATCTATGAATCTCCGCCAGGTTTTTATTCTGTGATCTCTTTCTCCCCCTAATATTGATTCCTCCCATCGTCCCATAAATAAATTCGCTAGGGAGGGGGCAAAGCCCGCCCCCATTGCGCATCCCTTCACCTGTAGGTAAAAATCTCCTTGGTGCCAGAAGTAGTTTTTTGTTAGTGCAAAATTCAACAATTTCATTATAAAGTCTCTCTGTTGGGTTTTAATGTCAGGGTCCTTGGTTAAATAATAGTTGACTGCCTCCATCCCATGCTCATGCGGTATGTTAGAGTACAATGCTGTGACATCTGCTGTCACTAGGATGTCATTCTGTTCTACCTCCAGGGTTTCTAATATCTGTAACATGTGTTTCGTATCCTTGATTGTCTGTGGGAGGTTTTTCACTAATGGCTGTAAGAAATAATCTAGGTATTGTCCCAATCTATGGGTTAGTGATCCTATTCCACTTAGGATCAGTGGTGCTCAGCAGAGCTCGAATATTCGAGTAGCTCGAATATTCGAGCTCTTTTTCAGCTATTCGAGCTCGGTATTCGAGCTCCGAATAGCTGGAGCTATTCGAATGGGCTATCCGAGTACACTCGAATAGCCCATTCACTATTCGAGCTATTCGAGCAACCCGGCGCTATTCGAGCTCGGTACCGAGCTCGAATAGCGTCATAGCCCAGATTGATGTCCTTAGAGCCAATCAGAGGGCTCCCAGGCCCTCTGACGGCAGCCAATCACAGAGGGGGACCCTGGCCAGCCCCTACCCTATAAATAGCGGCCGCCATGTTAGGTTTTTCCATGCTTGCCTGAGACTTGTACAGAGAGAGAGTTGCTCCTTTGTGCTTTGGCTTAGCAAGTGCTCTATTGTGGTCATTTACCTAGCGTTTTTGCTCACCTACACCTGCCATATACACCTATATTGTTGTTAGTTAGATAGACATTGTATTTTAGTTAGTAGCTTGTGTGTTACATTAGAGACAGGCAGCTGCTGCAAGCTTACAGGTTTAAGCCTCAGGGGGGCCTTGCCTCTGTGGGCAGCTGTCCTCTGTTTATTTCTCTCATCTATACCAGTATTTCTGCTGTCCTTTACTAATAGTATTGTAGTTATACTGTACTAGGAGTAGGACACTCACTGACTGTCACTGTTTATAGGCTACTAGCTAGCTCCTGCGTGTGTGCACTCACTCACTGTCTGTGTGTACACACACTCTATTTCCTTCTGATTACTGATAGATTATTGTTAGTTAGTTGTACTTACTTACTACTTACTCTTACTGTACCCGTAGGGACACTCACTGTCACTGTTCATATAGGCTACTAGCTCCTGCGTGTGCGCACTGCACTCACTGTCTGAGTGTACACACACAACACACACTCTATTTCCTTCTGATCGCTGATTGATTATCGTAATTAGTTAGTTGTACTTACTGTTACTACTTACTCTTACTGTACTAGGAGTCTAGGACACTCAGTCACTGTCCATAGGCTACTAGCTCCTGCGTGCGTGCACTCACTGTCTGAGTGTACACACACAACACACACTCTATTTCCTTCTGATCGCTGATTGATTATCGTAATTAGTTAGTTCTACTTACTTACTGTTACTACTTACTCTTACTGTACTAGGAGTCTAGGACACTCAGTCACTGTGTTCATAGGCTACTAGCTCCTGCGTGCGTGCACTCACTGTCTGAGTGTACACACACAACACACACTCTATTTCCTTCTGATCGCTGATTGATTATTGTAATTAGTTAGTTCTACTTACTGTTACTAATTACTCTTGCTGTACTAGGAGTCTAGGACACTCAGTCACTGTTCATAGGCTACTAGCTCCTGCGTGCGTGCACTCACTGTCTGAGTGTACACACACAACACACACTCTATTTCCTTCTGATCGCTGATTGATTATCGTAATTAGTTAGTTGTACTTACTGTTACTACTTACTCTTACTGTACTAGGAGTCTAGGACACTCAGTCACTGTCCATAGGCTACTAGCTCCTGCGTGCGTGCACTCACTGTCTGAGTGTACACACACCACCCACACTCTATTTCCTTCTGATCGCTGATTGATTATTGTAGTTAGTTAGTTCTACTTACTGTTACTACTTACTCTTACTGTACTAGGAGTCTAGGACACTCAGTCACTGTGTTCATAGGCTACTAGCTCCTGCGTGCGTGCACTCACTGTCTGAGTGTACACACACCCACACTCCATTTCCTTATGATCGCTGATTGATTATTGTAATTAGTTAGTTCTACTTACTGTTACTACTTACTCTTACTGTACTAGGAGTCTAGGACACTCAGTCACTGTGTTCATAGGCTACTAGCTCCTGCGTGCGTGCACTCACTGTCTGAGTGTACACACACCCACACTCCATTTCCTTCTGATCGCTGATTGATTATCGTAATTAGTTAGTTGTACTTACTGTTACTACTTACTCTTACTGTACTAGGAGTCTAGGACACTCAGTCACTGTCCATAGGCTACTAGCTCCTGCGTGCGTGCACTCACTGTCTGAGTGTACACACACAACACACACTCTATTTCCTTCTGATCGCTGATTGATTATCGTAATTAGTTAGTTCTACTTACTTACTGTTACTACTTACTCTTACTGTACTAGGAGTCTAGGACACTCAGTCACTGTGTTCATAGGCTACTAGCTCCTGCGTGCGTGCACTCACTGTCTGAGTGTACACACACAACACACACTCTATTTCCTTCTGATCGCTGATTGATTATTGTAATTAGTTAGTTCTACTTACTGTTACTAATTACTCTTACTGTACTAGGAGTCTAGGACACTCAGTCACTGTGTTCATAGGCTACTAGCTCCTGCGTGCGTGCACTCACTGTCTGAGTGTACACACAACCACACTCCATTTCCTTCTGATCGCTGATTGATTATTGTAATTAGTTAGTTCTACTTACTGTTACTACTTACTCTTACTGTACTAGGAGTCTAGGACACTCAGTCACTGTGTACATAGGCTACTAGCTCCTGCGTGCGTGCACTCACTGTCTGAGTGTACACACACCCACACTCCATTTCCTTATGATCGCTGATTGATTATTGTAATTAGTTAGTTCTACTTACTGTTACTACTTACTCTTACTGTACTAGGAGTCTAGGACACTCAGTCACTGTGTTCATAGGCTACTAGCTCCTGCGTGCGTGCACTCACTGTCTGAGTATACACACACAACACACACTCTATTTCCTTCTGATCGCTGATTGATTATCGTAATTAGTTAGTTGTACTTACTGTTACTACTTACTCTTACTGTACTAGGAGTCTAGGACACTCAGTCACTGTCCATAGGCTACTAGCTCCTGCGTACGTGCACTCACTGTCTGAGTGTGCACACACCACCCACACTCTATTTCCTTCTGATCGCTGATTGATTATTGTAATTAGTTAGTTCTACTTACTGTTACTACTTACTCTTACTGTACTAGGAGTCTAGGACACTCAGTCACTGTGTTCATAGGCTACTAGCTCCTGCGTGCGTGCACTCACTGTCTGAGTGTACACACACCCACACTCCATTTCCTTCTGATCGCTGATTGATTATTGTAATTAGTTAGTTCTACTTACTGTTACTACTTACTCTTACTGTACTAGGAGTCTAGGACACTCAGTCACTGTGTTCATAGGCTACTAGCTCCTGCGTGCGTGCACTCACTGTCTGAGTGTACACACACCCACACTCCATTTCCTTCTGATCGCTGATTGATTATTGTAATTAGTTAGTTCTACTTACTGTTACTACTTACTCTTACTGTACTAGGAGTCTAGGACACTCAGTCACTGTCCATAGGCTACTAGCTCCTGCGTGCGTGCACTCACTGTCTGAGTGTGCACACACCACCCACACTCTATTTCCTTCTGATCGCTGATTGATTATTGTAATTAGTTAGTTCTACTTACTGTTACTACTTACTCTTACTGTACTAGGAGTCTAGGACACTCAGTCACTGTGTTCATAGGCTACTAGCTCCTGCGTGCGTGCACTCACTGTCTGAGTGTACACACACCCACACTCCATTTCCTTCTGATCGCTGATTGATTATTGTAATTAGTTAGTTCTACTTACTGTTACTACTTACTCTTACTGTACTAGGAGTCTAGGACACTCAGTCACTGTGTTCATAGGCTACTAGCTCCTGCGTGCGTGCACTCACTGTCTGAGTGTACACACACTAAATTTACTTGTGATTACTACTGATTATTGTAACTGCTAGTTGTACTTCCTGACTGTTACTACTTACTTACTGTACTAGGGGACACTCACTCAGTCACCTCACCAACCAACCCACTCCATTAAAGTACCCCACTTTTCACCCGCCCTTTTAAAAAACTTTTGTCTATACGCCCAAAACATTGAAGATGTCTGGAAGTGGCAGCCAGCGCGGTTTGGGCAAGGGGAAGGGCAGCAAGGGAATCAGGAGGAGAGGGAGCAGCATTGTGGCAAGCCGCGGCCGCGGGCGCGCCACCATGCACAGTTCCGCAGCAGCAGCAGCAGCAGCGTCAGTGGCTAACATTCCTCCCATAGCCACTGGCCGTGGACGCCTTGGGCGCCGCCCAGCAGGAGCATCTGCAACTCACGCTGCAGAGACACAGCAGCAGCAGCGTGTAGCACCTGCTCCCATTTTCCTCCAGCCGGGTCGGAAACGTCCCATTGAGGAAAAGGATGCAGACACTGTGGTGCAACTCATGACGGAGGATGAGCAGCCCGCCATCAGCTCTGCATCCGAGGCCTCCACCCTCACCACCACCACCACCACCACCCCTGTTCGCAGCAGCCGCCCAGCAGGGCCTGGGGAGGAGGCCATTTCACCATCAGTCGCCGACCTGTCACTCAGCAGTCTTTTTACCCCAGGCACCATCAGGGTATTGTCTGCTGTTGTTGGCGATTTTGAGGAGGAGATGCTGATGGGCACTTTGGGGGAGGAGGGATTGGACAGCAAGACTGTGGCGACAGTCAAGCGTCCCATCCATGCATCAGGAGAGGAGTTTGGGGGGTCATCATCCCAGCAGGACATGTTTCAGGAGGGGCATGATGATGATGACCCGGTGACAGACAGAGACTGGGTGCCACCACCTCCAGGGGATGTCGTCCTCAGCAGCTCTGAGGAGGAGGAGGAGGATGCGCTTGTGGGCCTTGCAAGGAGGCGCATCATTGCAAGCATTGGCAGCGTCCCACAGCCTGCTGGTGTCTCAGGCTCAGCAGCAGCAGCAGCAGCATCAGCCAGTACCACCACCAGCCGCACCCAAGCCCCCCCCCCAACCACCACAGGGAGACAGGCAGCAGCGCTTCCATGCCGTAGGGGGATGTTTCTGTCACCAATCTGGCGGTTTTTCACCATGCCCACTGTGTACAGCAAGTACGCCACTTGCAACCACTGTCAGCGGAAGTTGAGCAGAGGTGCAGACCCCTTAAAGTTCAGCACCAGCTCGCTCATCAACCACCTTGCGGCTAAACATTTCCACCAGCATGAGGAGTTCCAGAGGCTGAAGACATCTGGTGCTGGCAGTGGCACCACACCCATCACTGCACAGCCTTCAGCAGCAGCAACAGCAGCCACCCGCCCTCCTGCTCCTCCAGCAGCACCAGCAGGAGTGCGGAAACGCACTGCTCCTCCCCCCTCTGCAACTCCTGCCGCCGACACTGAGGCCTGTTCTGGCAGCCAGTCCTCAGTGGCCTCCTCTGCTGTGTCTGCTGATTCCCGTGTCAGCAAAAGGCCACGCCAGAGCCTTTTGAGCGAGTCCTTCCAGGGGGTGGTTAGGGCTCTGCCTCCCAGCAGCCGTCGCGTGCAGCAGCTGAACGGCTTGCTGGCACGGGCCATGTGCTCCCAACTCCTGCCGTACACGCTCGTGCAGGAGGGGAGCGACATTCGTGCGCTGCTTGCTTGCGCAGCCCCAGACTGGCAGCTCCCCAGCAGACACTTCTTTGCCCACAAGGCCATTCCTGCACTGCACCGCTTTGTGATGGCCAATGTGGAGCGAGGGCTGGAGCACGCGGTTGGTGAAAGGGTCCACGTCACCATGGACTCCTGGAGCAGCCGCTTCGGGACAGGCCGCTACCTGTCCTTCACTGTCCACTGGGTCAGCTTGGTGGAAGGGGGTGAGGATGGGAGAGCAGCAGCGGGCACAGCAGCAGCAGCAACACAGTGGGTGGTGCCACCCCGCAGGGTCAGGGGAACTGCAGCAGGTTCCTCCGATCCTCTGCCATCCTCCGGCACACCTGGCCAAACCCCCCGCCTCAGCAGCAGCGTGAAGGCCGGCCACTGCCAAGCGCTGCTGCACTTGGTCAGCCTTGGGAAGACCAAGCTGACGGCAACCCATGTGTTGGCCAAACTCCAGGAGCAGGAGAGGATTTGGCTGACCCCCAGAGGCCTCAGAGTCGGAGAGGTGGTGGCCGACAATGGGGCCAATCTGGTTGCCGCAATAGACAGGGGAAACCTGACCCACATCCCCTGTCTTGCCCACGTGCTGAACCTGGTGGTGCAGAAGTTCCTGCGCACCTACCAGGGGATGGGCGAACTGCTGGAAACGGCAAGGAATGTTGTGCGTCACTTCCGGCGCTCGGCTGCAGCCTGTGCGAGCCTGGAAGACGTGCAAAAGGAGCTGGATCTGCCACGCCATCGGCTGATCCTTGACGTTCCGACTCGCTGGAACTCCACCCTGGCGATGTTGCAGCGTCTGGTTGAACAGAGGCACGCTGTCAACCAGTACCTTGCCCTGGCCACTGTTTCCGCAGCTCAGAGAAGGGACAAGACCAGCAACATCCCGTCCATCGTCCCCGATGATGACTGGAGGCACATGCAGCAGGTGTGCTTTGTGCTGGCTCCCTTCCTGCAGGCCACAAACATGGTGAGCAGGGACCATGCTATGGTCTGCGAGTGGGTGCCCCTGGTTTCTCTGCTGAACAGGGCCCTCGATGCTTTGCTGGAACAGGGAGCGGCAGCCTTGGACCAGCAGGAGCGGCAACCAGCTGCGCAGTCCACCTCTGAGGGGGAGGAGGAGGAGGACTTGGTGGAGGTCCCTGACCTGGCTGCTGATGAGGGGGATCAGCACAGCGCAGCTGAGTTGGTGCGGGGGTGGAGAGAGGATGAGGCGGCAGAGGAGGAGGATGAGGACAGCACTGACGTCGATGTGCCAGCAGACGTGGCCCGCCTCTTCCCAATGGCAGCGCACATGCTAACGTGCCTGCGCAGGGACCCCAGGGTGATCCAGATGAAGCAGAGGGAGGACATCTGGATCAGCATGATGTTGGACCCACGCCTCAAGGGGAAGTTGAGCCAGTTCCTGCCGCCTGCAGGAGGAGACCCAGCGCAACAAATAAGGAGCTTGCAGCAGGCCCTTGTTGAGCGCTTGGAGGAAGCCTTCCCCCAGCCTTCCACCCCCACTGTCCAGCAGCCAGCACAGAGGCAGCAGCAGGTGCCTGCATCCAGCAGCAGCAAGCGCCCCACAGACCTGCTGTCTCTCAGCCACGAGCTCTACAGGACTGTAGAGGCTCCGGCAGCAGTGACTAGAGAGGAGATGCATGCAGCAGCATCCTCCTCCGGTCACAGCCAGCGCCTGACCCGCATGGTGGCTGACTACATGGGGTCGTACAGCGGGCTTGACAGCGATGCCCCTGTTGATCCCATGGAGTATTGGGTCAAGCGCATGGAGATCTGGAGCGAGCTGGCGCAGTACGCCCTGGAAGTGCTGTCCTGCCCCCCTTCCAGCGTGCTGTCCGAGCGCTGCTTCAGTGCAGCTGGTGGCGTGGTCACCGAGAAACGCTCACGTCTGTCTCACAAGTCTGTGGACAGACTGACGTTTCTCAAGATGAACCAGGCGTGGGTGGAAGGCGAGTTCCTGGCCCCTGTTGTCGGCGAGAGGGGGACATGAACTGGCTGCCGGAACCATCGTTAATGTGCCTTACCACCCTTTACCACCTCCTGGCTCCTGCTCACTAAGCCAGCCTGGTTCACTTTGACTATTACGTCGCCTGCAGCCACACATTTTACACCTACAGTGGGCTGCTGTGTACTGCCCTTCTGTTGTCTGTCTGTGTTTCCCACTGCCAGGGTACACAGAATTACCTTCTTCTGCTGCCACTCTGCCACCAGCTATTAGGTCAAACAATAGCTATATTGGTTGCAAAACCAAAACCAAACAAACCATTAAAAAAAAAAAAGGTTTAATTTTTCTGAGGTGCCCGGGTTGAAAACTGTGTTGTTCCAGTTGTGTATTGGACACAATGTGGGCTGCACGACCGCTGTCTGGGACCTCCTGTTGTGTTTATTTACAGCCCTGGTATCACCGCTAGGTACCAGGGCTATTATGTCACGCTGCCTACCTGCTGCCACACTCACACTGCTCCTCCATACCTCCTCCTGCTGCTGCTGCTGCTGTCTGTCTGTGTTTCCCACTGCCAGGGTACACAGATGATTTACCTTCTGCTGCCACTCTGCCACCAGCTATTACGTCAAACAATAGCTGCTCGCCTACTCCTCCATTCCTCCTCCTGCTGCTGCTGTCTGTCTGTGTTTCCCACTGCCAGGGTACACAGATGATTTACCTTCTGCTGCCACTCTGCCACCAGCTATTACGTCAAACAATAGCTGCTCGCCTACTCCTCCATTCCTCCTCCTGCTGCTGCTGTCTGTCTGTGTTTCCCACTGCCAGGGTACACAGAATTACCTTCTTCTGCTGCCACTCTGCCACCAGCTATTACGTCAAACAATAGCTATATTGGTTGTAAAACCAAAAACCAAAAAACCATAAAAAAAAAAAAAAGGTTTAATTTTTCTGAGGTGCCCGGGTTGAAAACTGTGTTGTCCCAGTTGTGTATTGGACACAATGTGGGCTGCACGACCGCTGTCTGGGACCTCCTGTTGTGTTTATTTACAGCCCTGGTATCACCGCTAGGTACCAGGGCTATTATGTCACGCTGCCTACCTGCTGCCACACTCACACTGCTCCTCCATACCTCCTCCTGCTGCTGCTGCTGCTGCTGTCTGTCTGTGTTTCCCACTGCCAGGGTACACAGATGATTTACCTTCTGCTGCCACTCTGCCACCAGCTATTACGTCAAACAATAGCTGCTCGCCTACTCCTCCATTCCTCCTCCTGCTGCTGCTGTCTGTCTGTGTTTCCCACTGCCAGGGTACACAGAATTACCTTCTTCTGCTGCCACTCTGCCACCAGCTATTACGTCAAACAATAGCTATATTGGTTGCAAAACCAAAACCAAACAAACCATTAAAAAAAAAAAAGTTTAATTTTTCTGAGGTGCCCGGGTTGAAAACTGTGTTGTCCCAGTTGTGTATTGGACACAATGTGGGCTGCACGACCGCTGTCTGGGACCTCCTGTTGTGTTTATTTACAGCCCTGGTATCACCGCTAGGTACCAGGGCTATTATGTCACGGCGAGCTGCCTGCCTCATTGACTGCCTGCTGCCACACACTCATCCTCCTCCTCCTGCTGCTGAATTTACCTCCTGCTGTCTTTGTGTTTCCACTGCCAGGGAGCACATACAATGGCGCTTCCAACATGCGTGCGCCCACCAGCTATTTGTTACGCTCAAAAATAGCTGCATTTCTTTAAAAAAAAAATTGAAAAGAGAAATACGTGAAGAAGAAGAAGACGATATTGAAAAAGAAGGAGAATGAGAAGATGAAGATGAAGAAGAAGATGAAGAAGATGATGAAGAAGAAGATGAAAAAGAAGAAGAAGATGAAGAAGATGAAGAAGAAGAAGATGAAGATGAAGAAGAAGATGAAGAAGAAGATGAAGAAGAAGAAGAAGAAGAAGAAGAAGAAGATGAAGATGAAGAAGAAGAAGAAGATGAAGAAGATGAAGATGAAGATGAAGAAGAAGATGATGAAGAAGAAGAAGAAGATGATGAAGAAGATGATGAAGAAGATGATGAAGAAGATGATGATGAAGAAGAAGAAGAAGAAGAAGAAGACAATATAGAAGAAGAAGAAGAAGATATAGAAGAAGAAGATCTAGAAGAAGAAGAAGAAAGATAAAGAAGAAGAAGAACAAGTATATACAGTAACACTACTGAACAAAATTAAGGACACAACTTCTCTTTCCACATTTTTTTTTAAAGGAACATCCCCACATAATCACTTGCTGTTGTTACTTGGAAAAAAAGATGTTTCTTGCATCATTCACCCTCAAAACAAGTGTTGGAAGCTATTTAAGGCCAATTCGAATAGTCAGCTCGAATAGTGAGCTCGAATACCGACTCGAATAGTGAGCTCGAAGTCCGAGGTCGAATCGAATAGTAAAAATTATTCGACTCGAATATTCGACTGACCTCGAATAATTTACTATTCGAATTCGACCAAACTCGAATTTTAAAAAGGGGTATTTGAGCACCACTACTTAGGATTGGTCGCCCTGGTGGCTGCTCTGAATTCTTATGTACTTTCGGTACTTGGTAAATCACCGGCGTCCTCGGTGCTGTGGGCATTAGGAATTCAAATTCCTTGTCGTCAAGGATACCCTCATCCAGTCCTTCCCGTAGTATCAGCCTCAATTCATTCGTGTAAGTTGACAATGGGTTCCCCCTTAGCTTCACATACGTAGTTGTATTATTGACAATCCTATTCAACTCAGTATTATACTGATCTTGTCTCATCACAACTACCCCTCCCCCCTTATCCGCAGGTCTTATTACTAACTTCTTGTCTTCCAATAATCCTTTAGTAAGTTTAGTGATCCCTCTGGTTTTTTTCTTTTCCAACGTTTCTAGATCACTCTCTACCATCTTTTTAAATACCTCCACTGGGTTTCCGTTATAGTTCATTTGTGGATTGAACAAGAACACTATGAATATCGAGCTCACAATGGAGGCTAGTGAACAATCGATACATTATCTAGACCTAAATATTGAAAAAAGGGGAACCTCGTTAGTTATGACCACATATTTTAAACCTACAGATAGAAATGGATACCTATCAACCCAGAGCTGCCATCATCCCGGATGGAAGAAAGCCATCCCTAGAGGTCAGTTTATGAGATTGCGGAGGAACTGCAGTAACTTGAACGATTATGTAACACAATCACAATTGGTGGCAGAAAGATTTATTGAAAAAGGTTATGATAATGTAGAAGTACAAAGAGAGGTGATGGAGGTAGGGAGAATAGATAGAAGAACTCTATTAGGGCAAAGTTCAATAAACCGAATGGGATCCCAACAGACAGACTGCTTACCTTTCATCACTGACTTCTCTATCCAATATAGGCAAGTAGAACATATAATTAGAAAACATTGGCCAATACTTAAGGCGGATATGACACTTAAAAGGGTCCTGCCGGAGAAACCACGGTTTATATACAGAAGGGCAAGAAATCTAAAGAGTCAAATGGCCCCAAGCTGTGTAAATCCACCAAAAACAATAACTCCGTTCTGGCAAAATGGCTTCTTCCCCTGCAGGGACTGTGTGGGATGCAGGGAGGCAACCCCAATAAGAAGCAAGGAAGTGATCTCGACATCAAGGGGAACAACGTATAAAATAAAGCAGAATATAACGTGTAATTCAAAGGGAGTTGTGTACATGGTCTGGTGCCCATGCAATACACAATACATAGGGAGAACGACCAGACAACTCAAAACAAGAATTGGAGAGCATATAGGGAATATTAGAAGAGAATTTACAGGCCACAGTGTCTCTGACCATTATAGGACACATCATAACTCGGACCCGAGGTCCCTTAAATTCTGTGGATTGGAAAAGGCGGCCTACTCATGGAGGGGATGCAATAAGATAAGGGACATCTCGAAACGGGAGACCAAATGGATATATAACATGGGGACCCTAAAACCAAGGGGACACAATATTGAACTTGACCTAAACTGTTTTCTAGCTAATAACTAATAACAAGGTTAGGGTAACTAAGCTGGGAAACAAATTTCCATTTTTAGCAAATTCAATTCGTGGAATAGACGAGAATCCAACTAGATTGCTATAGGTAGTCCATGAAGCTCTGATGGTTTTATAATTCTAAATATCTGTCCCTTTAAGGAGTTGACTGTAGCATGCTTAATGAATAATGGGTGATTTATTGAAAAAGGGAAGTGCAATTCCAAGTAACAGATTGTGTAATATATAACTATAGTATGTTAAGATTTGTGCATTATACACAAACTATGTGACAAGATATGTGCAATTTAAACTTCAACCACAAGATGGCAAACAAGCGTGGAAAGTGATATTTGGTGTTACGTGAAATATATGTATCCTTTTTAACCTCCTTGGCGGTATGAAAAATACCGCCAGGAGGGAGCGCAGCAGTTTTTTTTAAATTTTTTTTTTTTTAATCATGTAGCGAGCCGAGGGCTCGCTACATGATAGCCGCTGCTGAGCGGCACCCCCCCCCCCGCCCGCTTCGATCGCCTTCGGCGATCTGCGATCAGGAAATCCCGTTCATAGAACGGGATTTCCTGGAGGGCTTCCCCCGTCGCCATGGCGACGGGGCGGGATGACGTCACCGACGTCACTGACGTCGGGACGTCATTGGGAGTCCCGGGCCACCCCTCGGCGCTGCCTGGCACTGATTGGCCAGGCAGCGCTGGGGTCTGGAGGGGGGGGGGGCCCGCGCCGCAGCAGATAGCGGCGATCGGGCAGGGGCCGGCGGCGATCAGAGTGCTGGCGCAGCTAGCAAAGTGCTAGCTGCGTCCAGCAAAAAAAAAATTATTAAAATCGGCCCAGCAGGGCCTGAGCGGCACCCTCCGGCGGCTTACCCCGTGTCACACACGGGGTTACCGCCAAGGAGGTTAAGGGGAATGTTTAACAGAAGGGGGATATGAGTTAGTAAATTGTTGGACTTTTAGGAAATTTTTATTATCTTAAACTGTTTAAATTATACGCGCAAAACCAAAGTTTGAAATGTAATCACATGTAAAGCGGGCTCTCAACCCGATACCGATACGGAAGCCAGGGTGGAACGCACGGTTCCTTCCTATGCTGTCCACAGTGCGGAGTGACATCAGCAGGGCGGGGCTCCACCGCCCGAATCATGACACTCACGCAACCAATATCCATAGTGAAGCGCACGCAACGCCTCTTACGCTAGACGCACTATTTAAATTCATCTCCTGGTGTCCGAAGGCTAACCACGCCCCTGATGAGTCACGCGTAGTGACGAAACGCGTAGGGTGGAGCCGGAGGACAACCAGGAAGTAAGCCAGAACGCAAGGACGAGATAACTTCTATTACTAAAGCGGCGGAGAAGCGGTGCAACTCTTCAAGCCTACCCGGGAGGCACGGGGGAGAGCCCGTTAATACTCTATACGCTGAAAACTCCTATCGTTTGTGAGTATTTTAACCTAATAAACCATTTTAATTTATACGGAGTCACGCTATGGAATCTTGTTTATCACTCATGAGGTACATTGAGACTTCCAAACTGGAGAGCATCTGACAGCAGGACAGCACGGAGGTGACCATATCAACCACCTGCAGAGGAACATCAGATATCCGGAAGGGAAAACATCCGACAGCAGGCCAGCTCGGAGGGAAATTAACAAAAGCGTATTTTGACCAGTCTTGCAGTGGTCATTAAGGACGGGTGAGTGCGGTCCCTCAGGGGGCATTTGGATTTCATTTGTATGGCATTTGTGGAGCGCTATCCAAACGTTTGAAAAGTGTCAAGAAGGGTCTAGCTAAACCCAATTGAAGGCGCATACACACGAGGACAATTTTCAACAGTTATCCTCTCGAGAACTGTATTGATTGAGACTTATTTTCATTGCAGCGCCGTTTAAAGAAAGTAACGTGATTTGATAGCATTTGAAATGGCAGCAGGCAAATTAGATGTGTTTGACTATCGAGATAAACATAATGTTGACACAGAGGTTATTTTCAATGTAGAGGAGGATACTCATGATGATATCAAAAAAGACATTGAGGATAAATTTAGAAACTTAGAACATACTTCATTGAAAGAGCAGGCCACCTGGTGGGATGTTACCACTTTGACCAAATACATTAATAAAGGTATAATACAAATTAAGGTGGGATTTAACCCCCGATGATGGTGAGGAGAGTGAAGAAAATGATAAGGAATGGGGGGAGTACTTTGATGGTTGCGGTATAGGACTAATGGAATTATTGATAAAGAGAAAATCAGCACGGTTAGAACGATTAGGACGGGAGATAACTCAGATTAAAAGCAATCTTGAAGTACACAAAGAAGAGGCCCTCTATAAAACCATCTCAGAAAGAACTTGTGAGATTTTGATTAAACAAGAGAGGGAAATTATTATGAAGAAAAAGAAAAAGTTCCAACTAGATTGGAACGCTTTTAAATTGAAGAGAGCCTACAAATGGCAGACAAAGAACAAAACAGCTATACCCCCAGCCCCCAAACCAAGGGAACAACCACCAACTCCAAGCGGGTCAGCTACCCCAAGACAACCAAGGGAGCAAATTAGGAATGGAGGAGCAATACCAAAAAAAGTAATTTATCAAAATCCAAGAAACCAACAGGATCATTATGAGGCCCAGGGGGCTACTAGGTATAATACCAACAGACAGCACCCGAGGGAACAACTTGGCTCGGGCAATGGTAATAGATATGTACCACAACAGAGGGGTGGATATAAGAGTAAGAATTTCCAGTTACCATTACAAAACCGATATGACCCCCTAAGACAGGAGCATGAATATCAACCTTTTTTAGGGTACAATCAGGGACCACAGAGACCACCATGGACCAAATTCCAACGACCGGGGGGACACAAACGAAGACCAGAAGGGGGGTACGAGGAGGGAGGCGCATACAAACGAAGAAGAGAGAAGTAGGCAAAGGAATTTTTAATATATCAGGTGTGGCACTAAATAGGGAGGAACTGAAACTATTAGACCAAGGTCTCAAGCATGCCCCAAACCAATCATTGAATAAATTTGGAACTTATATAGATCTGCAGAAATACACATGAACACTGAATATCAAAAAATATTTTTTGAATAAGGAAGGTCCCTCTACTAGAATTACCCCACCAAACTATTATCAGCACACGGGAATGAAGAATAGGTCCCTCTTCAATCCACAAATGAACTATAACGGAAACCCAGTGGAGGTATTTAAAAAGATGGTAGAGAGTGATCTAGAAACGTTGGAAAAGAAAAAAACCAGAGGGATCACTAAACTTACTAAAGGATTATTGGAAGACAAGCAGTTAGTAATAAGACCTGCGGATAAGGGGGGAGGGGTAGTTGTGATGAGACAAGATCAGTATAATACTGAGTTGAATAGGATTGTCAATGATACAACTACGTATGTGAAGCTAAGGGGGAACCCATTGTCAACTTACACGAATGAATTGAGGCTGATACTACGGGAAGGACTGGATGAGGGTATCCTTGACGACAAGGAATTTGAATTCCTAATGCCCACAGCACCGAGGACGCCGGTGATTTACCAAGTACCGAAAGTACATAAGAATTCAGAGCAGCCACCAGGGCGACCAATCCTAAGTGGAATAGGATCACTAACCCATAGATTGGGACAATACCTAGATTATTTCTTACAGCCATTAGTGAAAAACCTCCCACAGACAATCAAGGATACGAAACACATGTTACAGATATTAGAAACCCTGGAGGTAGAACAGAATGACATCCTAGTGACAGCAGATGTCACAGCATTGTACTCTAACATACCGCATGAGCATGGGATGGAGGCAGTCAACTATTATTTAACCAAGGACCCTGACATTAAAACCCAACAGAGAGACTTTATAATGAAATTGTTGAATTTTGCACTAACAAAAAACTACTTCTGGCACCAAGGAGATTTTTACCTACAGGTGAAGGGATGCGCAATGGGGGCGGGCTTTGCCCCCTCCCTAGCGAATTTATTTATGGGACGATGGGAGGAATCAATATTAGGGGGAGAAAGAGATCACAGAATAAAAACCTGGCGGAGATTCATAGATGATCTATTCCTGTTGTGGGGGGGAAAGAAAGAGGATTTACCACCTTTTTTTGAAAATTTGAACAAGAACACTATGAATATCGAGCTCACAATGGAGGCTAGTGAACAATCGATACATTATCTAGACCTAAATATTGAAAAAAGGGGAACCTCGTTAGTTATGACCACATATTTTAAACCTACAGATAGAAATGGATACCTATCAACCCAGAGCTGCCATCATCCCGGATGGAAGAAAGCCATCCCTAGAGGTCAGTTTATGAGATTGCGGAGGAACTGCAGTAACTTGAACGATTATGTAACACAATCACAATTGGTGGCAGAAAGATTTATTGAAAAAGGTTATGATAATGTAGAAGTACAAAGAGAGGTGATGGAGGTAGGGAGAATAGATAGAAGAACTCTATTAGGGCAAAGTTCAATAAACCGAATGGGATCCCAACAGACAGACTGCTTACCTTTCATCACTGACTTCTCTATCCAATATAGGCAAGTAGAACATATAATTAGAAAACATTGGCCAATACTTAAGGCGGATATGACACTTAAAAGGGTCCTGCCGGAGAAACCACGGTTTATATACAGAAGGGCAAGAAATCTAAAGAGTCAAATGGCCCCAAGCTGTGTTAATCCACCAAAAACAATAACTCCGTTCTGGCAAAAAGATGGCTTCTTCCCCTGCAGGGACTGTGTGGGATGCAGGGAGGCAACCCCAATAAGAAGCAAGGAAGTGATCTCGACATCAAGGGGAACAACGTATAAAATAAAGCAGAATATAACGTGTAATTCAAAGGGAGTTGTGTACATGGTCTGGTGCCCATGCAATACACAATACATAGGGAGAACGACCAGACAACTCAAAACAAGAATTGGAGAGCATATAGGGAATATTAGAAGAGAATTTACAGGCCACAGTGTCTCTGACCATTATAGGACACATCATAACTCGGACCCGAGGTCCCTTTAAATTCTGTGGATTGGAAAAGGCGGCCTACTCATGGAGGGGATGCAATAAGATAAGGGACATCTCGAAACGGGAGACCAAATGGATATATAACATGGGGACCCTAAAACCAAGGGGACACAATATTGAACTTGACCTAAACTGTTTTCTAGCTAATAACTAATAACAAGGTTAGGGTAACTAAGCTGGGAAACAAATTTCCATTTTTAGCAAATTCAATTCGTGAAATAGACGAGAATCCAACTAGATTGCTATAGGTAGTCCATGAAGCCCTGATGGTTTTATAATTCTAAATATCTGTCCCTTTAAGGAGTTGACTGTAGCATGCTTAATGAATAATGGGTGATTTATTGAAAAAGGGAAGTGCAATTCCAAGTAACAGATTGTGTAATATATAACTATAGTATGTTAAGATTTGTGCATTATACACAAACTATGTGACAAGATATGTGCAATTTAAACTTCAACCAAAACCAAAGTTTGAAATGTAATCACATGTAAAGCGGGCTCTCAACCCGATACCGATACGGAAGCCAGGGTGGAACGCACGGTTCCTTCCTATGCTGTCCACAGTGCGGAGTGACATCAGCAGGGCGGGGCTCCACCGCCCGAATCATGACACTCACGCAAGCAATATCCATAGTGAAGCGCACGCGACGCCTCTTACGCTAGACGCACTATTTAAATTCATCTCCTGGTGTCCGAAGGCTAACCACGCCCCTGATGAGTCACGCGTAGTGACGAAACGCGTAGGGTGGAGCCGGAGGACAACCAGGAAGTAAGCCAGAACGCAAGGACGAGATAACTTCTATTACTAAAGCGGCGGAGAAGCGGTGCAACTCTTCAAGCCTACCCGGGAGGCACGGGGGAGAGCCCGTTAATACTCTATACGCTGAAAACTCCTATCGTTTGTGAGTATTTTAACCTAATAAACCATTTTAATTTATACGGAGTCACGCTATGGAATCTTGTTTATCACTCATGAGGTACATTGAGACTTCCAAACTGGAGAGCATCTGACAGCAGGACAGCACGGAGGTGACCATATCAACCACCTGCAGAGGAACATCAGATATCCGGAAGGGAAAACATCCGACAGCAGGCCAGCTCGGAGGGAAATTAACAAAAGCGTATTTTGACCAGTCTTGCAGTGGTCATTAAGGACGGGTGAGTGCGGTCCCTCAGGGGGCATTTGGATTTCATTTGTATGGCATTTGTGGAGCGCTATCCAAACGTTTGAAAAGAGATAAAAATCTTTGCAAGATGCTGCACACACAGATGCTGTACACATTCAAAAGATCAGTATCTGCAAAAGATCTGTTCCTGCAAAAGATCCATTCCTGCAAAATTCATTCATTGTCTATGATATCTGCAGATCCTCATACACACCTTGTTTAACAGACATTCATCTGCATATCTGACAATCATCTGCAGATCTGAAGATCCATCCTGGTGGATCTGAAAGTGCACAGGAACTGAAAGAGGAAGCACAAACTAACTGATCAGTATACATTTTTATCTGGTGTCAGGGCTGGTGCACACCATAGCAATTCTGGAGCATTTTTTAAAACACTTGCAGGGGGAAAACCACTAGGCTAATGAAAGTGAATGGGATGGTGCACACCAGAGCGGTTCATGGGACTTAAAGGGAAGGTTCAGGGTGGCTCTTAAAAAAATAAAAATGCCCATCCACTTACCTGGGGCTTCCTCCAGCCGTGGGCAGCCAGGACGTGCCCTCGGCGCCGCTCCGCAGGCTCCCGGTCCCCTCCGGTGGCCGACCCGACCTGGCCAGGCTGGCTGCCAGGTCGGGCTCTTCTGCGTTTCAAAATGCGCCTCACGGGGGCGCGCTGACGTCATCGGACGTCCTCCGGGCTGTACTGCGTAGGCGCAGAACTACTGCGCCTGCGCATTACAGCCCGGAGGACGTCCGATGACGTCAGCGCGCCCCCGTGAGGCGCATTTTGAAACGCAGAAGAGCCCGACCTGGCAGCCGGCCTGGCCAGGTCGGGTCGGCCACCGGAGGGGACCGGGAGCCTGCGGAGCGGCGCCGAGGGCACGTCCTGGCTGCCCACGGCTGGAGGAAGCCCCAGGTAAGTGGATGGGCATTTTTATTTTTTTAAGAGCCACCCTGAACCTTCCCTTTAAGAGGCATATACCCAAAATAAAATATAAATAGAAACCTAACACACAACTTTAGTTGATAAAATTGGCCGTAAGGCGTTGTTTATTGCGGTTTTGAAATTAAAGTTGTTCGATAATTTTATTCAATAAAATACTTTAAATATTAATTTAACACTTCAATATTAACTTTATTAAAACTGTAAAAACATCAATAATCCAAAGTTAAGCATATCAAATCACCAATCATAGTCGAACAACTTCTAAAGTACTTAGCCCGCCCACCACCGTGGGCAACTTTTACCGCCACCAGACAGGCTATAGCCTGGCACCCCAGCCCATGGCCTTCTCTACCATATTCTGGAGCTCCATGTTAAAAATGTCAACACCAATTGGGGACAAGTGGACTAAATCCTTTCTGTACAAACCCCAGACCCCCCCTTCCAAGTCAATGTGTCTATATGAAAAACCTCCGACCGAAGTGAGAAATTTGCACATGGCCCAATTCACCCGTTTTCAATTTTTTTTTCGAAAAAACGCTTATTGGGTGAGATGTACCATAGCAAACGAGGGACAATTTCGGAGAAAACCAAAACTGTGTGCGGAAAAATTTCACAAATCTGTAGAAAATCTCGACGCATTCTTGCCAAGAGGTTTAATGTTTTGACTTTTCCCAGGTCGTTGCCCCCTAAATGGATTATTAGGATGTCAGGAACCGGCCATTCGTCAACAAGACATACTAGTTTGGGCAAAAGAGCTTCCCACCTCATACCCCTACAACCCTTCCAATATATCTGGAAAGAGTCACAGTCTAAGTCCAAATTTTCCGTAGCCCTTCGTCTTGCCCAAAAGATAAAGGAATGGCCGATAATCCACACCACCTGATTCAGACCTAGGAAAGAAAACAAGTTATTCTAAATAACTAAAGAAGGACGAACGTATAGCCTTTACCTATGGGACTCCCATCTGCCTATCTTCTTAATTGTAGATTCCGACAAACCTAATCTAGCAGCTTCTGTGGCTGCCCCAATTCAAAATGAGTGACTTGAAAATTTTAAGGCCTGCAATCCCAACGTATTCCTTATACATTTACCAAGAATAGCTCTAAACTGAAAAATTTAAAGAGCCGTCCCATCGGCATGGGAAAGAAAAGAGGGGGACGACAAACGGACACCGGAAAATTCGCTGACCAAATGCACAGGGCACGATGGCGAACTATCTAACTGAAAAAGCGTAAGCCAAACCCGCCGGCCCTATCCGTTTTAGACTTCCTAATGAAAATTTGCACCGCCGTACTCGACAATGATACATCTTGAGGGCGTAGACCGGAATGCTCAGATTTGGCCTTTGAAACCAATTCTGAGATGCGCAGGGCTCCGAAAAAGGCTAAAGAAAAAGCCGCTCGAAACAAACGGACTTCAAATTCGGAAGCGCAAATCAAAGGAAGAATAAGCAACAAGTCGCCTAAAAGCTCGAAAGAAATCGGACGCCTACCATCCGGTACCAAAAGATCGGAACGGAAGCCCTTCATCATCTGCCTCACCAGACAGTAGTCCGTGCATGGGGGTAAATGATGCAGCTTCCTGAAAAAGGAAATACCGCAAAGTTTTCGCTGTAACAATGGGATTGCGACCCCTACAGACACCTTGTAACAAACATAAGACAGCACCAACTCGACTTCATCCGCGAATAGCTAGTTGTGAAACAGCCCAGCGTAAGTGCACCAGTCCTGCCATGCAGCTGAATAATCAGCCCATGTTTTTGCAGACAGTGATTTACGTACAGAAGCTGTTATTAAGTCCCAATCAAGGTCCATAAGTGCACCGGGCACGGTCGGCATTCCTTCTTCGTCCGCCGATGGCACTAGCACCCTGAATGCTGAGAGCTGCTGCCGGGATAAAGCATCGGCAATGAGATTGGACTTACCGGGTAAATGTACAGCTTTCAACCACACGTTAAAATTAAGACAGAGCAGGACTAATTGTCTAAGAATATGCAACACAGGAAGGGATTTAGATGTAAGGCAGTTAACTGCATAGACCACTCCCTTATTGTCCGATTGGAGCAGAATCCGTTTGTTCGCAAATGACCTACCCCAAATAGACAATGCTACCAGCACAGTAAAAAGTTCCAAGAGAACAATGTTCTTAACAAATCCTTGCTCAATCCATGATGCTGGCCACTGTTCAGCACTCCAGTGACCCTTCCAATAAACACCATATCCGATCGATCCGGCTGCATCGGTAAATAAATCCATCTGATCATCTTTTATAAACTCCTCCTGTCACATAGACCTTCTGTTATAATTGATCAAGAAGCTATTATAGGACAGAGCAGGACTAATTGTCTAAGAATATGCAACACAGGAAGGGATTTAGATGTAAGGCAGTTAACTGCATAGACCACTCCCTTATTGTCCGATTGGAGCAGAATCCGTTTGTTCGCAAATGACCTACCCCAAATAGACAATGCTACCAGCACAGGAAAAAGTTCCAAGAGAACAATGTTCTTAACAAATCCTTGCTCAATCCATGATGCTGGCCACTGTTCAGCACTCCAGTGACCCTTCCAATAAACACCATACCCGATCGATCCGGCTGCATCGGTAAATAAATCCATCTGATCATCTTTTATAAACTCCTCCTGCCACATAGACCTTCTGTTATAATTGATCAAGAAGCTATGCCAAACCAGCAGGTCTTCCCTCACGTCCCTGGTCAATCGAACGTGCCATGAAGGATTCTTTAGACCCGAAAGCAATCTCGCTGTGTACCGCGAAAATACTCTCCCCATGGGCATAATGCGGCTCACGAAAGCTAGACTGCCCAGGAGTTCTTGCAGCTCCTTGACGGTCGCTTTCGACCTACCTAAAAGGTAGTTCAGCAAAGACTTTAAAACCGAAATGTTTTCAGGGGGCAAGCGATATTCCATTAAAACCGTATCAATGGTAATTCCAAGAAAGACCAATTCCGTGGTTGGTAAAACCGATTTCTCTTCCGCAACCGGAACCCAAATTTCTCTGCTATGTCATTAAAAGTTAAAAATAAGTTAAGCGCTTCGTCAGAACCGGGGGACCCGACGAACAAAAAAATCATCGAGATAGTGTAACGCCGTACCGGAACGACACACTTGCTGAACTACCCACTCTAGGAAAGTTGCAAACATTTCTAAATAAAAACAGGACAGGGTACAGCCCATAGGGAGGCACATGTCGAAATAAAAAAGACCGTTAAATTGAAAACCGAGGGAATTGAAACCTCCCGGCCAAATCGGTAGCAAACGAAACGCAGACTTAATATCCGTCTTGGCTAGCAATGCGCCTTTACCGAAACCACGGATCACCGATACAGCCTGATCGAAGGATAAATATGAGACAGATCGTAAATGCGTTTCAATTGAATCATTTAGAGAGTCACCCTTGGGAAAAGATAAGTGATGAATTAGACGCTATTCGCCCGGATCTTTCTTTGGCACAATTCCCAAGGGTAACAATCTAAAATCCCTAAACGGTGGCGAGGAAAATGGACCAGCTACCCTGCCTGCTGCAATCTCCTTGTCAATTTTAGATTGGACTACAGCTGTCGAATTTTTAACAGATTTAAGGTTCTCAACCCATGAACAGCCAGATCCTGTAAATGGGGGAGTATAAAAACCGTTCGCAAAGCCATTAAGCAGAAATGTGCTGATCTCCCGGTTTGGGAAGCGCTCGAGCCACGGGATTAGCTCGATGAGCTTCACTGGCGTCCACGCTCCGCAAAAAGGACTCCTTAGTGGAGCCCTGCACGGTAGCAGCTACTTTTTTATAACAACGCGCCGCCGGGTGGAGGCCGCCGCAATTGACACACTCGTGCTTGTATCAGCAGTTCGCCGCAAACTTGCACTGTGACTCGTTAAAGGCATGACAGAAGCCTTTCTTAAATGTTACATTAGCAGCATTCCCACTAAAAGTGTTAGATTTAGGGGATTGCGCACGCTGTGGTAACAATATGCTGATCCATAAGCTGACATCCTTCGAGCCCCACCGCAGAGAGGGATAGATGGACATCTTCTGACGATAAGCATCATCATATGTAAACCAAGCCATCCCTCCGTACTGGCGTTGGGCCTCGAAAACAGCATCCATATGCTGAAATAAACCTGCTGCCTGCTCCGGCTGTTTCTCCACTATCACACTACCAAGAATGAAAATGCTTGAAGCCAGTTATTGAAAGACCTAGATACAGGTCTACGCCTGTCCTCTTCTTCCTTCTTATCCTTTGACAAATAGTCCTTACTAAAAGGAAGTAACAAAAGCAGATCCACATGCTCGCCCCGCCAGATCTTTTCCTTCACCGCAAGAGGTAAACGATAACCAAGTGGAGAAGAAACACAGGGTAAAGCCTCCTTGTACAGCAGCTCTGAAACGCCAGACCTGATAACAGGAGGAGCAGAGTTACCAGTCTCCAGTGATGAAGGAAAATTTAAAGGCAAGGGAGCAGGGTTAACCATTTGATTGCCTGGGGGTACCCAGACAGCAGCAGGTGAAGCAGAATTAGTATGAACAACATTAGAAACAGGCAATCTCTCAATTACTTGTTTTAAACAATCAACCACCACATTTAGCCTATCAAACAAACCCTCCCTGCTTTCACCCCTGTTCTCACCGTGTCTAGGAAGCGATGTATCTCATCATCAGAAGAGCTGGAATCCCTGTAGCCAGCGACAGCCTCCCCTGTGACAGCAGGAAGACGTCCGTCCTGGTTCCCTGTGCCAGCAGATCTGGCATCAGCTACTGGGAGAAAACCCTGATCCTGCCTGGATGTGGAAGAGGGGGCCCCTGATTGGCAGGCAGCCCCAACAGCGCTCCCCATGAGGCCTCCAAAAGGGTGCTGCTGTGCCAGGTGGTCCAGAGTTGCCATGCTGGCAGGTGTGTAGAGCGGTGGAGATGTGCAGGAGGAAGTGCTGGGACCGTCCGCAGGAGGGGAAAGAACCAGTGGGGTCCAAGCTGGAATTGCAGAAGAGATGACTGCGGGGGTACCCGCAGATGCTGCCGGAGGAAAGGGAGGAGGCATGGGCTGCTGAGGGCTCGGGTGCGGGGACAGAAGAAGATGCAGAAGCAGACATCCGTGAAGAGGGGGCGGAGGAGAGCGCTGGAGCGCAAACAGACCTCAGATCCGCGGCAAGATGGCGCCCGCCGGTCACATGACCACGCCCACTTACTACTGCGGCTACTTCCTGTGGGCACGGTGCGCTGAGATTTCGCTCCCCGAACATCAGGAGAATAGGGCCTCCTGGGCTTCTTTGGCCGGTTGGCCGGCGGCGCCTCCAGGGAAAAGGCGCTCGCACCGGCAGAAGATTGAAGATCCTCCAGGTGGCGATCCATCCGAGAGCGACCCTTCCTAGGCTTGGGCGGCCGCTCGACATGTCCAGAAGGAGGTAAAAGATTGGCAGGGGCTGGTGCAGGCATCTGCTGCTGGGGATGAGCTGTAGAATCCTCAGAGGTAGGCAGACACATAGCAGTAGACGGGCCAGCGGGGGAAAAGGCATCCAAAATCCTCTTTAGAAGCTCCTCATAAGTCATAATCTAATCTGCCATATTTCCACGCTGTTTTATCATGCTTTTATGACTTTGATACTTTAATAAAGATGGACTTTTTGATGGTGCGGATCTTGAGGAATCATAGAAAACCTCTCTAAACATGCCCAGATTCGCTCTGAAAAAAACTTCTAGCTTTTAGCGGATCTGCTAGAGGTTTTTGGTGTGCACTGGGCCTTAGTGTAAAGCTACCCTTAGTCCAGAAACCCACTAGGAGCTATTTTCTGAGCACTTTGAGATTTGAAAGCTCTTGCTAATAAAGTAGATCAAAGTTTGCTTCACCACAACTGTAAACCCACACAGGATGCAGCACGTCATATGGAAACATACCATTACAATATAATGGCATTGCAATGCACTAAAGTATACTAATGAGTGTTGAGTCATAAACTCTCACAAAAATGTAGCAAATAGTCATATCAATATTTTGGCATCTTTTAAATGGCAAAGCTTAATTTTTATATTCATGAAAAAGTGCATTGTTATGTGTGCCTGTCCTATTCTTGGCAAGGCATATGCAAGACTATAGACAACTGCAGCACACTGCCAATAGATTGTGAATATTTAATCAGTGGGCAACACAATAGACACATTTGACGTTAAGTGGGGACAGCCTCACTGTATATGTTTAATTACTATAATTTTCAAAAGTGAATCTACGATAGATAGATAAATAGATGGATAGATAGATAGATTCATAATGATTGGCTTTGGGAATTTGCTGGATTTGAAAGACAACTGGGAGATATGTTCTTGTTCTCTACATTTCATGGTAAAATAACATGAGTGTGATAATTATAGAAAGTATAAGCATTCTAATAACTGGAGGTGATTGAACAGATTGCATTGCTCGTGACAACTGGGCCAGGTAGTTTGTCTTTATCTTTTCTTTTTCGTAACCTGAAGCGTCTCTGTACTACATTGCCAAGTCGTTGCTTATAATGAATTCTAAAGAAAATATTGTCTCATAAATAGCCCAGAGTAGATATTAAAGGATCTTGAATGTTTCTTAATATGATTTAGGACACAAACATATCCACTGTGGCTTCTTCATTAATAAGAGCTGGCAGACAGCCAGCACCTGAAAAACTGCTGAAAAGTGATACATTGCCGAACCACATTTTCCCATGTCTTCTCGCAGAGACTTAGCTACTATATCCCTTGCTGCTGCACACTCCCATTTCCCCCCACCCCCGCGCTCGTTACTGCCACGATTAGCGCGGTAAAAACATTGAACACTCTCAGGATTCAGAGCAATCGCAATCAGCGCTTTTTTAAGCACTGTATCTTGATCAATCCAGAATAATGGCAAAATGCTGCAGGAAACACGTTTCGGTTGACGCTAATCGTGAAACACCCGCAATCGGCGGCAATGCGACAGTGAGATCACTGCCATAAGGCTAATATTGCGCGTCGGTGATTATCGGGAATCACCCGCTAATGGCCCTAGTGAGAACCACCCCTTAAGCCTCGTACACGACTGATTTCAAGTTGGTCGAGGTGGCCAATAACGACCGCCTCAGCTGACAATCAGGCGTGTGTACAGTGGCTGCCAATCGCCAACATGCAGGCGATCTATTCACCCCCCCCCCCAGCAATGTCTGATTCTATTGTTCATGCCGCTCCTCCACCTGACATCATGCATGCACCGCTCTGTCCCCCCCATAGCAAAACGGAGCATCATCAGCTACACAGCTGACACTTATCTGTGCACACCGACCCAGCAATGTTGCCCAAGGGTATTGGGTCCTGATCGCTACCTGGTGACTCCAATCACAGGTGTGTATGAACCTTTTAAGTGGGAGGAGTCTTTCTAAGAGCAAGTCAGTTGTATTCTGTGAATAAAATAGGAAAAAATACTCACTTGGTATAGGTTGCCTAAAGTTTATGTATAATTTCTAAGTAAACAGGAGGGTAGTTTTTGTATAGGCGTTCCTCCTCTCAGTCCTTTTGTTGGTTAAAGGAGTACTATCGATTGAAACGACTTTTTTTTGTAATACTCTATATTAGTGTACACATTACCACTAGTGCTAGGGGCACTTTATTTATTCACCCAGGTCTCTCTCTCACTATCCCTGCTTAAAAATTCATTTCTCACACAGCTCATAGTAGTTTGGGTCACCCTGAGCTGCTTGGTTACTCTGTCACACAGCTCACAAATATATTTCACTGTGTCACTCACAACATGCAGCAGACATGAGGAGAAATAGGCTGATCTGAGGTGGTAACAGGTAACTAAATGAGCTGTAATATTGCTGGAATATAACTAGCTGTAACAATAGTCTGTGTTTACACTCAGACTGGCTGCCTGCTTGAGGCGATTCACTCCAGGCTGCATCCACTTTACAAGCTGCTGAGAGGGGCAGACCACTGTCTACAATTAGCATTATTAGTATCTTTATCAGTCAAGAGAAGCAAAGATAATAAACACACATTGCTAGAATCTTTAACCCCTTACCACCATATCAACAAGATTCTTTCAGCAAGGTGATAATTAAACTATAAACTGAGGAGTTGATAGCATCTCCCCTTTGCAGAGACATGGTCTAGCCCTCTGGGAGCCCTCAGTATTAGATACATTTGTATCCAACACTGACGCCAAAACTGACGGAGGATTTTACAGCTGAGAGGAACAGCTGTGTGAGGAATCAAATGGCTCCTAGTACTTGCCCTAATGTGTGCTACAACATACAGCATTTAAAAATAAATGCATACATCGATAGTATTCCTTTAAGGTCCGAACACACTCAAGATGTAAATTTGTGTTTACAAAAGAACAACTGCAACCAAATCACATAACTCAGCAAAGTAAATAGATAGTTTAAATGAAATTTTACACACATCAAAATTCCAAATGATTATGTCGTTAGAATATTGGGCATGGAGGCTGAAGGAGCATTTCACATACTGTAACATACAGTATGCACACATGCTCTGCAACCAGTATGACAATATGTCATACGTTTGATATTGTACGTATGACAATATGTCATACGTTTGATCCTCCAGTTGGAACATTATACATTTGTGATACATTTTTTTCATAGCAATTACCACCTGACACAACAATATCTGTCAGGCCAAGTTCACAGTGCGACGTTAAAGTCGCACATTAACCTGCCTGGCGTTCTATTAAGATCGCCAGGGAGGCTGCGGGAGGTTTTTTTTTTAATAAAAAAAAAACTATTTCATGCAGCCAACTGAAAGTTGGCTGCATGAAAGCCCACTAGAGGGCGCTCCGGAGGCGTTCTTCCGATCGCCTCCGGCGGCCAGAAGTAACACGGAAGGCCGCAATGAGCGGCCTTCCGTGTTTCGCTTACCTCATCGCCATGGCGACGAGCGGAGTGACGTCATGGACGTCAGCCGACGTCCTGACGTCAGCCGCCTCCGATCCAGCCCTTAGCGCTGGCCGGAACTTTTTGTTCCGGCTACGCTGGGCTCAGGCGGCTGGGGGGACCCATCTTTCGCCACTGCATGCGGCGGATCGCCGCACTGCAGCGGCGATCAGGCAGCACACGCGGCTGGCAAAGTGTGCTGCTTTTTATTTGAGCCAAATCGGCCCAGCAGGGCCTGAGCGGCAGGCTCCGGCGGTACTGGACGAGCTGAGCTCGTCCAGACCGCCCAGCAGGTTAAAGCAACATTTAACGCAGAATAACGCACTGCAATGAAAAATAAATGCCCCGTTCACAGTGCACACATTGCGTTGGTGTCTAACATTGCATGTTAAGTGAAAGTACTGCATGCAGTGCGTTATACACATAATCAGCTGTGTTAGACTGTTTGCACATGCTCAGTACTGACTTGAAAGCATACTTTTCATTGTCTGTATTTTCTACTGTATCTGCTGTACGCGTTGGTAACGCTGCGTTGCGGCTTTTTGTGCGCGTTGCGTTGTAAGTTTGCATTGCGACTTTAACGTTGCATCAAAATGCAACGTCCCACTGTGATTCTAGCCTGATTCTTTGAACATTTCGAATGGCTTTTATAAGACTGGCTCAAGAGAGAAAATTTCCAAACAGTGACATGTTCACAGCATGCTTTTATAAAAATACTATGGACCTAAGCCTGTTTAAAAACGGGCTCTAGGTCTGACACCGGCGCATGTGCCTGCCACGGACGTGTTCACCCCTCCTGGCCCCGTCTGCGCATCATTTCCCCCAGCTCAGTGTCTCTGTGTCCCTGCACATGCGCACAACAAAAAAAAACACACACGCAGGGATATAGGGCGCGGAGACACTTGCCTATTATTAGGTCGGATTATACTGAACAACAATTAACAATAAAGAAGTCTAACCATGCTGCAAAAGAAAATGCAGTATAAAATCTAATTACTCAGTGTGACAGTGTGATACATAGAAGGAGGGGGGAAAAGTGAAGTTTTACTCACCTGCTTTTTCCTCTTCCAGCCACTCATAGTCTGCTGGTACTGGGTCCCTCAGTATCCTCCCAGACCCCACTATTGTGCCGATGCCCCCTTACAAAAGCTCACCAACTAGAATAGTGGCAGCCTGCTGCGCATGTGCTGCTCACATCACGCGCCTCCTTGTTCACCCCCCCCCCCGTCATTCATGGCGGGAGCATTGTGTGCATGTGTAGTTCAGAACGACTTAAATTGCACATGCACAGAACGCTCCTGGCAACGGTAGCATGATCGAGGAGGCACATTGCAGGGGGCTCATATGTGCAGTCAGCAATCTTTCAGAAGGTCGATGCCACAGGCAAGTAAAGCTCCACCTTTGCTCCTCGGCTCTGGTTTTCTGTAAGGTGCATATTGATGCGCCTGTTGCGTATTCTTTTTTGAAACATATTTGGAAAATGTTGTTTTTCTGTAGACCTTTTTCAACTTCTAACAGATTAAGGTACAGTAAGGGGGAAGAGGATGAAAGGTATGTTTACAACGCAGTAAGTCATGCAGCCATGCAGAGTGAACTGTAAAGTGTTTTGTATCACCATTTTAGAGATAATATCTTGGATGAGGCAGAGTATATCACATGACATGATGTAACACAGATATGTTTCTGAGCCTTTACCAACATTCCGTAACCTCCTTCTGTATTACCATTCAGACATTCCACGGATTATTGTAACACAATTTCCAATAATGTATGATTTCACTGACGAGTTTATAATGCTCTGCTCCAGGGTAACAACAAGCAGGGCCGGATTTGTACTTTTTACCGCCCAAGGCCCATTGTCCTCAACTGCGCCCCCCCCCCGAATTACTCTTGCGTGGGGAGCCCATCATAGTGCTTAAAGTAACCTGCTTCAGTGCTGCCCTGTAGCTGCAGCTCAGATAAAACTGCTGCAGCTCAGAGTAGCACAGCAGAGCATGGTATTTTAAAGGGAAATCATCCCAAGTGAGGTACTTTTCTCAGGAGGGGGAAGCCTCTAGATCCTAATGATGCTTCCCATGTCCTCCCCAGCAGCATGGATCCAGCGCTGGCTCCCCTGGCAAAATGGACACCATAATATTTACACTGCGAGCCTCGTGCAGGTGCAGTATCCGCTTCTTGCACAGGTGGAAATAGCTGAGCCCGATAGGGTCTGTTCTACTGCACAGGCACAAGCCACCTGCCGAGTAGAGTAAACCCTGATCAAGCTCTGATATTTCCACCTGAGCCTAACCGGAAAGCAGCAGCTGCACCTGCACAGAGCGCATTGTTCAGGGTGACCCAGTGGTGGCAGCCGAAGTGTGCCTGTGCAGACTTTCCACGTGGCCAACACTTGATCGGGGGTGCTAAGGAAGACAAGGGAAGCCTCATTATGATCCAGTGGCTTCCCCCTTCTGAGGTATCTCCCAGTGGCACTTGTTTCACTACAGGTACGCTTTAAATACTGTGCTTGCCCAGGTTCACACACCTCTCCTCTGGTCTTCACTGCAGCAGGAGCTATGCTGTAGCATACTTCTATACAGCTCCTGACATGACACAGAAGAACACCCGGGAGCTGTATAGAAGTATGCAGCATAAGGCCTGATTTACATTGGCACTGAAAAACAGACTGTTAGCAGACGGTGGTGGAACGGATCCTAACCGATGGTAACGGATCCAATGTTAACCTATGGACCTGTTCCCATTGCTCTGGTAGAATGAATCCGTTCTGCCAATATCGAAAACTTGGGTCTGCAACGGTTTTACCAAATCAATGGAGTCATAGTGATCGCACGCTAATTGCATGGATAAAAAACTGACACCTTATGTTTTGACATGGATCAGTTTTTCTTTATCTCAAGTGTGAACAGAGCCTTAAAGTACCTAGCTGCAATGAAAAACAGAGGAGAGTTTAGATCAGACCTGCCACTGGAATAGGTAGAATTACCATGCTTCACTGTACTACACTAGTTTGTATTTCTGTAGTACTGTTCAGCAAATGCATTTACACTAGATACATGTTATGTGAATGGCACACACATAACTTCTTAACAACAATGTGCTGCTGCCCTGTCAGCCTTCTCTCTTGGCCAGACGACCTTAAACTTACTTTTTCTTTCGTGGAGGTCTGCACTCTGCCCCTAGGATCCCATTCATTACTCCCAGCGGCACAGCAAAATATCCCCACCAATATTACTGAGCAAGGAGCGCTGGGGAAGAGCAGACGTTAGACACATACAGCAGATGCTAGTTTAAAAGTGAAGGACAAACGTAAGGATCTCCTGCTGTAATTTCTTTTTTGTCACAAAAAAACTTTTACTGTAAAAAAATAAGTAAATGACAGAGAGATACCGAAAAGGGGAGAAGCAAGGGAGTACATCTATCCACACATGCTGGCTGCATCAAGAATTTGGCGGAGGTGTTACCGAACAGTGTAGGCTGATTTCATTTCCTCCATCTCCTGCATCCCCGCCCCTCTGAATTTCCGATTTGCAGAAGCAAAGAGGAGGGCGGGGATACAAAGTGTTGCACTGCCTCCTCTTCCATAGACTGAAAGGGGGGCGGAGAGAAGCATTTAATGACAGTGGGAAGGGCTGCAACGATGCGGCCACTGCTCCTGTCATAATAGCAGCGCTTTGTCTATGTCTGTAGCTGCCCCTGCACACACAGATATGCTACTGTATTAAGAGTAGCGTTGGGCGGCTGCAGACAAACATGACACTGCATCATTGTGGGGAGTAGCACAGGCGGCCATTGGAACACTGATGTCTATTTATTAACCCGCCCCTTCCGTGGCTCCGCCCCAGTTCCATGCCTAGGGGGCCTGCCCACAAATCCGGCCCTGACAACAAGTCTTTGTTTCATTGGACCTCTAGGGGATTCTATACAATAGAAAAGTTTTATTGTAATGAATCTTTTTCATTCCTCGGTACATGATTACGTTTTTAAGTGAATACTGGCAAAAGAGAAAATTGTTCCAGTTTTGGGCTGGCTTTAACACATGACTTTAGTTTAGTTTAGAGTAATATGGAGGGTGCCATTGCTGATTGCCTGTTAAAAAAAGTTTATTAGTTGCAATTCTTGCTGATTCTCTCACTATAACTCTCTGTAAATGACTGACCTGGGATAGATAGGGTGTCCTAACTTCAGACATCTTTATACTTGGAACAAAAAATAATTGTCTGCACCCACTCAATAATGAGTATTAAGGGTAGAAGACCGAGAGCCCAATATAGTGTAGTATGTATTACAGAGGGAAGGGGTGTAATATGAAAATGTAAGTTTTATACTCACAAACCAGGGTTGCCTCCAAAGCAACCACTATTCAGGCAGGTGGGGAGAACAAGCCTGTCCCCACTCAGGATTAAGACGTCGCTCTCTGTGGATAGGAGGAAATTGTAGGGTAGATCACCCTTCCACCAAGGGTGGACTTCTAGATGCGCAGAGATGTACAGAGGCGCCGGTAGGATAAAAGTCACTAAAAAGTTTAAAATCGTTTTGGTTGCAGTGGTGGACCAGCCAACCATAAACAGACACATGTACTGTCGAAATTCAAAAAATATACAATTTATTCATTTACTCCCAATGAAAAGTCGCAACGCGTTTCGCAGGCAAGGGCCCGCTTACTCAGGCAATAAAAGACAGGAGCAATACACTGGAAAATGACAGAGATAAGTAACAACCATCAGAATACTTAGTATTCATTGAAGCTTAACGCAACCCTATTTTTACACAAAACCCTCCTACTACCGATGCCCAACCCCCCTGCCCATGGCTAACCTGAACACCCCCCCCCCCCCATGGCTAACCTTAACAAACCACCCATCCATTGCTAACCTTTACCACCTACCCTCGCCCGCTATTTGTAACTGTATTTTGCAATTGTGGCAGGCCCCAGCGATTTCCCGCAGGTGCCCACATTCTCACTTAATCCTGATTTTTGAATGTGCACTTATGGTAGTGCACAAGCTTCCATCAGATGGCAGGCATCCGAATTTCCTGTTTCCATACAAGATAGCTTATCTCTGGCTAATGGGAAATGTAGTAATTGCTGGCTGAAGTTAAAGTGGACCCAAATTGAAAATACAAGATTTCAGAAATAAAATCTATTTTCTAAATTATAATAATAAATAGCAGCCTTTTTCAGCTGCATGATGACAAATATAAAATATTTTACATTTATTGGAGGAACCCCTCCCTTCCTTTCATATTGCCGGGATTTTTCCGGCAAACTGATGGAGGAGATAAAAAACAAAAACAAAACATAGGCTGCTGCTGATGATGTCACAGGGGAGGTGATGTCAGCTTGTGTGAGATTTCACATAGACGAAGCCCCTGTGAGGGAGGGTAGCTGATGACAAACACACCCATAATCTAAAACCTCCTACTAAGCTCAGAGGTAATGGCTGCCACCTGTATAACCCTAGTTATGAGAAGAGAAGGGTGAAAAGCATGCACTGAAATGCTCATAGCCTTAAAGGAGTGTTTATTTATCTTTGTATGTGTCAGAGTGGTGCAACTAAATATTTTGAATTAAAAAAATGTTTGGTTTGGGTCTGCTTTAAGTTCCATCACTCTGTCCTCCTCCTTTTCTGCTGAAGCAACTCAACTGTTGCCAGGGCGATTTGTCTCTTCAGCAAAGGGAGGGAGGAGGGGGAGGGAGAACAATGAAAACAGAGGCAGAAAGTACTGTATCTTCTTCCTTTGCAGATGAGACAGAGATGAGCTATCTTCAACTGCTCTCTGCAGTGAAAGTATACTTTTTTTTACTCCCAGAGAATGTGTTGGATTGCTTTTAGATGTTCTTTTATTTATTTAACGGTAATTACTAAAATGTAGTTTTCGGAGTACAATACCATTTTAATGAACTAATTCCAAGGGTGACCAGACTCTAAAATGGGGGTTATTAGGGATATTTTGCATTAAAGAATATTTTTTTATTGATATTCCTCACTAAATTAGAATACCATATACAGTATCTCCAAACAGTAATACACACTTGAGCACTGTACAAATAGCCAGGCCATTTGTGTGGCTATTATCTGTAACCAATAACCGATAAAATTACATTTTGACAGTACACTATATAGTAAGTTCCAAGTTCTGCATACACATTTTATACATTTTAAAGCAAACCTGTGAACATGCACTGGGATCCTCTGGAAGTTTACATGGATTACATAAAATCAATTTAATTTTAAAATCATAACTACATATAATTGCAATATTTTTTGTGAGATTAAGTGTAAGCGAAATTAGCGCATTACGATCACTAAAGGTGGCCACACACGATACAATAAAATGATCCGATTTTACAGTAATTCGATAAAAATGATCGGATCTCCCGAAAAAAATCTAAAGCTTTTTTGTCATTCGACTGATAAATCCGATCGGATTTCTCGTTTTCTTCGATTTTAATCTATCCGGAATGCCAGATATTTTTCTTCAATCTTCCTAAAGATTGTATGGTGTGTGTTGGATAGTCAATTTATTTAAATACACACCCTAGCAATTTTGTCAGTTTCCAATCATTTTTATCATAATTGGGGGAAAAATTGAACATAGGTGTGTGGTACATTGGTCATATTTTTGAAATGTTACACTCAGTCAGAAAAATTGATTGCAATTCTTAAATTTAACAGATATTAAAAAAATTGTATGGTGTGTGGCCACCTTAAGTCAGAGGGGGCAGAGGAATGGTGTACTTCCTTTTCTTTCATGATGTTTATGACTTTCTCAATATTAACGTGATGACAGGTTGGAGAAATCTGCCCATTTTTTGCCCTAAAACCACTACAAACCAGGAAGAGTGTACATATTTATCTTAACAACACATGGTTAAATGAAATTGCTGCGTACGGAAAACTCAGGAGGAAACTGTCAGTAGTGGTTACAGCTTACATTATGTTTCCTTTATTACAACAAAATATGGAACATAGCCTTTCACAACATTCATAAAGCATTTTATGGGGTTTGTCAAGTTTACTGTGCTGGAAAAACATAAGCAATATTTAGATAGTGGGAACAAATCATATGAGCATATTATAAAGGATTAGACTTGAAAAAGCACATGAATAAGAGTGGATAAGGATGCACAGCGCATTGAATAAAGTACTTGAAAAATGTTTCTCTTTTTATACAATCTGTCAGATTTTGTTTTTTATTTAATGTACTGTACTTGTACATCCTGTTTTGGTATATCATCTGAATATATAAACCATGGTTTTTGAAAACTCTTATATCCGTGTCAGAATCATATTTTACATTGATGTTTCTATCTCAAATTACTTGTAGTTGTTTGGAATGAAGCACAGATGTGTTTGATTGCTTTCTGTACCACTTGAGTGATATATTCTAGATTTAACCTATCTTTCTGGATTTATCGATGCATAAACAATTATTAAAGTGTAATGCCCCTCACCATAACAATACAGTTCTGCTTCCATTGTGGTCAGGCTGAAATTCACTATCCCATAACAATTATAAATTATTTTCATTCTAACCTGACACCATGATCTTCAATGAGTTGTACGAGTGTCCTCTCGTTTCCTATTTACTCCATAGAAGCACATGTGGACAGTGACTACGCCCCTACCACCCTATAGAACCCCATACCATATACATTTTAGAGACCGTCAGTTTTAGGGAGACATGTGCCATGGACGACTCGTACTGGGGGCACTGCTCCCTAGCATCCCTGATGTTCTCTATATAGATCAGCCTTTCTCAACCTTTCTACCATGGAGGAGCCCTGCAAATAACTTTTGGATCTCAAGGAAGCCCTGCAAACAATTTTTTGGTCTCGAGGAACCCCTGCATTTATTTTGCAGGAGGCATGGTCTTTAAAAGTATGTGTGGCTGTTTATTTCACTACCCCTATTACACTGCCACTCATTATACCATCTCCTGATGCCCCAATTTAGTGCTTCTTGTTACAGTACCACCTATTATAGTGTGCTCTATTATACTTCCCCCATGATGGGGGAAAATGCCAAGGAACCCCTGCAGAGTCCTCAAGGAACCCTGGGGATCCAGGGAATCCTGGTTGAGAAAGCCTGATATAGATTCTAGTTTCTATTTGGGAAGCAATCTTCTGGCTGGTTACATTATTTAGGGAGACAAGCTGCCCAAATGTTACTTGTAATATGTACAGGCTGACCCTACTGCCATACTTCACATGCTTCACATCAACTTGGACACAACCAATTCAACTGTAAATACACCTTTTTTTTACGGTGACCCCTCCCCTTCCTTCTGTACCCCCGAGCGGATTTCATTGTTAGCCATAGGTGCCATTTTTCCCTGGATACGCCTCTGAAAATCGATGTGCTCTGTGTGGTAGGAAACAGTTCCTTCAGAATATATTCCTTTCAGAAAGGATTTGATCATTTTGGAACATGGTTGGAAATCTAGCGTATGGCCAGCTAAAGGCCTGAATTTAAAGTTCCTGTAAATTGATGTTGAATATCTGCTTGCTTATTATTATTTGATGTCATACGTTTTGCACCACTTGTTATAGTATGTCACTCTGTGGTTACATTATTTTTTAAATATCAAAGCAGAGTCTCCTATTCTTTTGTGGTAAAGACTGGACTGTGCTCTGTATGTGGCACAATGTTCACTTTTCATTCTCACGGTGCTGATTTAAACAGGCAGATTAAACAACCTCTCAGTTTACAGAAAGCTAAAACTTTCACTTCCTGGCTTCTCAGCTACAATCTTGCTTTTCTTCCATCTTAATGGTTAGATCTACTGTGAATGCTCTTTAAAAAGTCATGATCCTCTCCTTAATTGACTCGTTTCACCTCTGTTCAACCTACAGCTTTTCAAGGAGTAAAGGTAAAGGTAACTCCTTCAAGGGATATAATGAACAGTCAGGAAGTATAATATACTAGCGTCAAAAGGCTGTCTGGAACTGCTCTGAGTTTGGTTTGCCTGGCTGCACAGGATCTGTTTTGCCTTGCTCTCATATTCGCCCTTTCTTTTGTCTAGCTGTTCTTACCCTTTAAAATTTAATCTGTTGCACACTTTACTTTCTTCTTCTCTGTCTGTTCTTGTTACTATAATTAGACTATACTTTTATCTTAATGCAACATTAGGGAACGCTAACATTATCTCTTTTTTTCTCTAATTCACTCACTTGAAGCCTGCTAGTTCTTTCTCATTATTTTTACATGCAGACAGGCCCGCCATCAGGGGGGGACATCCGTGACTCCCGTCACGGGCCCCGGCCCTGCAGGGGGGCCCCATCCCCGCCGCGGCCCTGCCGGGTGCCGCCCGGCCGCCGCTCAACCCCCCCTGACCGCTTCTCCCTCCCTCTCCCTCCATCCCTCTAGCCGCCGCCGCCGCCTCCGCCTAGTCAGACCCCGATCAGGCGGCGACAATAGTGCGGGCGCTAGGACCCAGCGCCCGCACTGATATGCGGAAGTGACGTCACTTCCGCATATAGAGCGGGTGCGTCCAGCGCCCGCTCTGGTCGGGTCGCCGCTGATCTTGAGGTCTGACGCTGGGCAGCACTCACTGGCAAGGTAGGGGAGGCAGCGGCGGCAGCGACGACGACGGCGGCGGCTCCCTGTCACTCGCTCACTAGCTAAAGGGCCTCCCTGTCACTCACTCCTTAAAGGGCCTCCCTGTCACTCACTCCCTAAAGGGCCTCCCTGTCACTCACTCCCTAAAGGGCCTCCCTGTCACTCACCCACTACTTAAAGGGCCTCCCTGTCACTCACTCCCTAAAGGGCCTCCCTGTCACTCACTCCCTAAAGGGCCTCCCTGTCACTCACCCACTACTTAAAGGGCCTCCCTGTCACTCACTCCCTAAAGGGCCTCCCTGCCACTCACTCACTACTTAAAGGGCCTCCTTGTCACTCACTCACTACTTGAAGGGCCTCCCTGTCACTCACTCACTACCTAAAGGGCCTCCCTGTCACTCACTCACTACCTAAAGGGCCTCCCTGTCACTCACTCACTCCCTAAAGGGCCTCCCTGTCACTCACTCACTCCCTAAATGGCCTCCCTGTCACTCACTTCCTAAAGGGCCTCCCTGTCACTCACTCACTAGCTAAAGGGCCTCCCTGTCACTCACTCACTACTTGAAGGGCCTCCCTGTCACTCACTCACTACTTGAAGGGCCTCCCTGTCACTCACTCACTACCTAAAGGGCCTCCCTGTCACTCACTACCTAAAGGGCCTCCCTGTCACTCACTCACTCCCTAAAGGGCCTCCCTGTCACTCACTCACTACCTAAAGGGCCTCCCTGTCACTCACTACCTAAAGGGCCTCCCTGTCACTCACTCCCTAAAGGGCCTCCCTGTCACTCACTCACTAGCTAAAGGGCCTCCCTGTCACTCACTCACTACTTAAAGGGCCTCCCTGTCACTCACTCACTACTTGAAGGGCCTCCCTGTCACTCACTCACTACCTAAAGGGCCTCCCTGTCACTCACTCCCTAAAGGGCCTCCCTGTCACTCACTCACTCCCTAAAGGGCCTCCCTGTCACTCACTCGCTCCCTAAAGGGCCTCCCTGTCACTCACTCACTAGCTAAAGGGCCTCCCTGTCACTCACTCACTAGCTAAAGGGCCTCCCTGTCACTCACTCACTAGCTAAAGGGGCTCCCTGTCACTCACTCACTACCTAAAGGGGCTCCCTGTCACTCACTCACTACCTAAAAGGGCTCCCTGTCACTCACTGCCTAAAGGGCTCCATGTCACTCACTACCTAAGCTGGGGGTCCCTGTCAGAATCCAGGTGAGAGGTGTCTACCATAATAAGGGGGCATTCTGCCTATTTATGTGAAATGCTGTCTATTTATGTGCCTCATGACTGCTGAATTTGTCTTGTTGGGGGCCTAATGATTGAATTTTTACTTGTTGGGGGCCTCATGATTTGTTGGGAGCCTCAAGATTGCTGAATTTGTCTTGTTGTGGGCCTCATGATTTGTTGGGGGCCTCATGATTGCTGAATTTGTCTTGTTGGGGGTCTCACGAATGCTGAATTTGTCTTGTTGGGGGCCTCATGATTGCTGAATTTGTCTTGTTGGGGGCTTCATGATTGCTGAATTTGTCTTGTTGGGGGCCTCATGATTGCTGAATTTGTCTTGTTGGGGGCCTCATGGTTTGTTGGGGGCCTCATGATTGCTAACTGCGAGACTATGGGAAAATCTGAATCATTACCATATGAGACAATAGCATTAAACCTACTTTTTTAGCTTTTTTAAACAGAAAATAAAACTGGGAGGTTCTAAAAAAATGATGGAGCACTTCCTCCTTCCGGCTTGAAGGAGGAAGTGCTCGATATCGAGGCTTGCAACGCGTCCATTCAGACACTTGCACCTCGTTGAAACGCTGGGTGGAGATCGGCGTTCTGGGTAATTAACCCCGCCGCATCTAGCCGCTCAGCTGTGGCAATTAGAGCTAACTTGAATCACGAGTATCCACCGTGGTTATTCGTGATTAATTTGTGGACAGCAAGCCTCCAACTAGCTCTGCCAACATGTAATGGCTACACACATTTCTCAGTTTGTGGGGGGGGGGGGGGCCCGGACTGATGATTTGTGAGGGGCCCCAAAATTTCTGATGGCGGCCCTGCATGCAGACAATTGATTTTCTGCCAACAGATGTAAGTACTCAATCTTAGTTTGTGATTGAAGAGCCACCGTACATATGTCTAGATGTATCTGCAGCAGTTGTAATTGGCCTGGGTATTTGGTCCTATACAATTCCCTCTGTGAATATGATTTACTAAGATCTGGGCCTGATTTACGAGAGCTCTTATATCATATATCTAATCACTTGTCTTTTGTAATTTACATTGCATAGGTAGAATGACAAGTGCACAGTTGTTTAGGGCAACACATGTGAAACATCAGAAGAAAACTCCCACTTATACAACATAATCCACCATTATGAAGCCATTCATTCATCCGAACCTAACTCGGATATCCTTTCAAATCCTAAAATGAATCTTTGATGTGTTACCACAACTACAATCAAATAAAAATAATGTTTTTGGGGATTTTCACATAGAAGAACTTAGTATTATTATTTTTATAGTGCCTACATCTTCTGCAGTGCTGCTCAGAGTATATGGTCTTGTCACTTAACTGTCCCTCAGAGGGGCTCACAATCTAATCCCTACCATAGTCATATGTCTCTAATAGCGATCAGAAATTCTCATCAGAAGAAAAATCGTTCACTATACCATCAACGAACCAATCTTTCCTTCCCATCTATCACAACCAATCAAGGAAATCCAAATTTTGGTTTGACAAAAATCCAATCGGATGATTTGTTTTTATAATTGTTCATAATTGATTGTGCCCATCAACTGAGATTATTTTCAACCAATCCGATCAGAATTTCTGATCGCTCGAACGATTTTTCGCTACAAATTGGACCGTTAGTAGCCACCTTTAGTCTTCTTCACTTAGAGTCTTAGCTGGCCACTAATGTTCCAATTTCTAGCGAAAAATCGTTCGAGCGATCAGAAATTCTGATCGGATTGGTTGTAAATAATCTCCATTGATGGACACAATCGATTATGAACGAGTGAAAAAATGAGATTGGACAGTTAGTGGCTAAAATAACAAAATGATAACTTATTTACTAAAACAATTATGCCACCTTTTTATAATTGTACAATCTGAAAACTCATAGTTTTCACAATCTTTTAAGCTGGCCACTAATGGTCCAATTTGTAGCGAAAAATCGTTCGAGCGATCAGAAATTCTGATCGGATTGGTTGTAAATAATCACCATTGGTGGACACAATCGATTATGAACGAGTGAAAAAAATGTCGCCCGAATGAATTTTCGTTGAACGAAAATTTGGATTTTCTTGGCGGTCGTGATAGATAGGAAGCAATGATCGGTTAGTTGATGGTGTAGTGAACGATTTTTCGTCCGATCAGAATTTCTGATCGCTTGAACGATTTTTCCCTAGAAATTGGACCGTTAGTGGCCACATTTACTCAAATTTATTTAGCAGATTCAGTAAAAATCAAGTTCAATAAAAATTCCATAAAATCAACATTAACCACTTCACAACTATCAGAATCAGAATTTATTATCGCCAAGTACAATGGTGGATTGTACCCGGAATTGGTTTTGGCGCATACAGGGTCGTTGATGAAGAAACAAGAAATAGCATACAGTTAAAGCATGGCACATACATAGACATGGGACAAGCATACATAGGACAACATTACAGCTTGTGCGTACAATTAAGCAGAGTACAGCATTGCATACAGTTAAGCATGGTACATACATATATGTATAAAAACAATTAAAAGCAAAAATAAAGAACAAGACAGAGAGCATTACAGCACACACGTACAGTTAACGTAATACAAGCATAGCAAAGCATACACTGATAGCAGGAACAGAAAAGAGTAGGACTGGAGGAGCAGCCTGAGAACTGATATGAGCGCTGCCATTTTCGGCACTGGACGCTACACAGCGACACGCTCCCAACAAGACAGGTGCTACCGATTGCCCACAAAAGTAGAGAGAAAGCCGAGGGGCATCATGATAGAGGCGGACAGCAGAGTGCACTCGGACCAGGTTGCCCGAGGAGTAACACTCCTGATTTCAAGTCCGCACGGCTGGGTAATGAGGTGCAGACACAGTGGGGGCCCTGTGGGGCCAGGGGGCACTTTTGCCTCAGCAGCAGTGGTGGACGTGGGGCCAGGGGCCACCCTGGCTGGGCAGCAGTGGTGGACAGGCCAGGGGGGTTTACCTTTGGTGGTGGCAGGACACTGATGCCCAGATGCAGCAGCCAGCTCCACTGTGAGGGGGGCAGCATCACCTCCTCTGTGGCTGCGATGGGGCAGCATCAGGCCCTCCCTTGTCGGTGGCGTGGCCATGCTGGTGTCCTGGTCTCAGGGCGACCCGTTGTGGAGGGGGTCCAGCAGCCCCAGCCAGGGCCGGTTTAAGCAACAATGGGACCCCAGGGCAAAATAAACCTGGGGGGCCCCCCCAACATATACCCCGGAACAAAAATCGGCATTAGAGGACCTTTTTTGCAGCTGGTATAACAGGGTGTGAAGTCCCAATCGGTCGGAGCTCCACATTCTGGCTATCCCAGCCTGCATGGGGGACAAGGGGTTAAAAAGTTTCAGGAGGAGGGACCCCACATAATTTTTTTTAAAAAAAATTCCCACACTCTAAACATAAAAAAAAAATTGGGAAAATAGGAAAAAATGCCAGGGATCTTCATGCAGCCATATTGCGGCTGTATAGTGATCCCTGGCCAAAGCGCTGCGGCTGCGTATGGACCCCCTGGAAACCCCGTCAGGAAATTTATTGCGCTTTCGTTTGATGCATGTAAAATTACACTACCGTTAGGTTTGCTACTAAAAGTGACATTTACCGCATTTAAAAGTATACTTTTTTCCTTTGAAACTTTAAAATCGATTTTCTCAAAAACTATAAGGTCTTTTTGAAAAATTGTTTTTTCCTCTTATTCCTAATGATCTCCTCAACATATCCTGCAAATGTAGGGTTTCTAGCATTTAAGGTGGATTTGCTATTAACCATTAAAGTCGGCAGCTTTTTAAATGTGTATTTTTTTTTTCCTTTGAAACTTTAAAATCGATTTTCTCAAAAACTATAAGGTCTTTTTGAAAAATTGTTTTTTCCTCTTATTCCTAATGATCTCCTCAACATATCCTGCAAATGTAGGGTTTCTAGCATTTAAGGTGGATTTGCTATTAACCATTAAAGTCGGCAGCTTTTTAAATGTGTATTTTTTTTTTTCCTTTGAAACTTTAAAATCGATTTTCTCAAAAACTATAAGGCCGATTTGAAAAAATTTTTTTTCCTCTTGTAGCCACTGGGGACCCCTACAAGCTCTGGGGCCCTGGGGCAGCTGCCTCCTTTGCCTTAATGGTAGCGCCGGCCCTGGCCCCAGCAATTCTGGGCTGTGATAGGGCAGCATCAGGCCCTCCATTTATGGTGGCGTGGCCGTGCTGGTGTCCTGGTCTCAGGGCGACCCGTGGTGGAGGGGGTCCAACAGCCCCAGCAATTCTGGGCTGCGATGGGGCAGCATCAGGCCCTCCATTGACTGTGGCTTGGGGAGCCACTGCAGTATAGGCCTCCTCTACGTGGAGAGTGTCCCACATGCCCGTGCTGGTGTCCTGGTCTCAGGGCGATCCGTGGTGGAGGGGATCTGGCAGCCCCAGCAATCCTGGGCTGCGGATAAAGGGTAACCTGCCCGGCGATGGGGGGTCTCTGGCGGCGGCCCTGGACAGCTGATGATGGCGGCTGGAGCAGCCGCGGCCCCAGAAAATGTCGGAGCGGCAGCGCACGTGCTCAGCCCGCGTGGCAGCCTCTTTCTAGGCGGCAGCCCCAGACAGCTGAAAGCAGCCGAGGGCAGTGTTGAGCTGCAGCTGCCCTTCTCACTGTGGTCCCAGGCAGGAGAGGTAGAGCGTGGGCAGCGTGGAGGCAAGCGGTGTCCTGGCTCCCCCAGCTACAGCGAGTGGTGTCCCAGCTCCCCTGGCTGCAGCGAGCGGCGTCCAGGTTCCCCTGGCTGCAACGATCCCCTCCCCGAGCACATCCGAGGCCCCTGCATCATCCCCAGGTGGGTGGAGGTGGTCAGGAGGTTGTCAGCGGGAATTACCGGAGAATTACCGGAGTCCTTGCATGGCGCTATCTTGATCTAAGGGGTTTTACCCCTGAAACACCAGTGCGATTTTTACCTTTCAGCGCTGCTTCCATTCCTTTATTTCTGTAATATGATTGGTTATTGGGGACTGGGGTCCCCATAACCAATCATTGGACTGCAGAGCCGGGGTGTGTGTGCGTGCGCGGGTCGCTGGGGCATGTTTTTTTATTTTACATTGTTATGAATGAAGACTGCTTCTGTTTGAAGCAGTCTTCATTCTTTTCACAATCGGCGAGTCTAATTGGATTTAGGAACGCTTGTTCCGAACGTCCAATTAGTCATCTGCTGTGCGGGGTGGTTGGAGTGTGCGCGCGAGTTCCCCGCCCACTCCCAGCCAGTAAACAAACAAGTGCGCCTTTCTCCGTCCCTGGGGGTGAAGCGGTGCGCAGAGGGAGGGAGAAATTTAGCACTGGGAGGGGGGGGGGGGGTAAAGTGGTTAATACCCTTGCTATCACATAGTAGCTATATCTCTCAGTACTACCTTACATAATTAGCTTCAATAAGAGTGCACACTACATTCACTAATCACCTTATGGAACAGTCCACTGAGAAGGCTTCTCTATCTAAAAATGATTACAAACACTTGCAGCTATATATCAATCAATTCTCTGTTAAAAATCATTAATGCTGATATTGCACCTTACTACTTGTAATACCACTAATAGTTCACTGCACCCGCGGGCTTTTTCCACTCACATAAAGAAATAGTTCACTGCAAAATTTTGTATGCGTAGTCAATGCCGAAAATACACTTCACTTTTTGCACCATTTGTAGTCGCACTTTTAGTTTCAAGACTTCACCGCATAAGCGGGTTTTTCAATCACCGTTATTAATTTCTGCTTCCAACGCTATTTGCAGCTATTCATTTGGGTACAGACAACTCATGTTCTTTCCGGAGGGGAGGGACGGAGGAGACACAAGCTTGTGTCTCCTCCATCCCTCCCTCTGGATAGAATGTGGAAAAAGCTCGCTGGTGCAGTGAACTATTATTGGTATTACAAGATTACAAGTAGTAAGGTGCAATATCAGCATTAATGATTTTTAACAGAGAATAGATTGATATGTAGGTGCAAGTGTTTGTAATCATTTTTAGATAGAGAAGCCTTCTCAGCGTACTGTTCCATAAGGTGATTAGTGAGTGTAGTGTGCACTCTTATTGAAACTAATTGTGGAAGGAAGTACAGAGAGATATATCTACTATGTGATAGCAAGCCTATTAATGTTGATTTTATGGAATTTTTATTGAACTTGATTTTTACTGAATCTGCTAAATACATTTGAGTAAGATAGTGTACTCAGGCACATGAGTTGTCGGATTGTACAATTTTTGGTGTAAGGTGGGGTGTGAGTAACCCCAATTTACTCAGTGCTGCCATTTGATTTCTTGGTTAACAAGCACTACAGCAATATTTTCATACAAACCTTTTTATAATTTCCTTAAAGAGTACCTGAAGTGAAAGGCATATGGTGGCTGCCATATTTATTTCCTCCCGTCCTTGAGGGGCATATCCATGCCAGTGTATAGGATGGACTGAAAAACAGAGAATGTGTTCTATTTGATGAAACACACCTTTCCTGATTCAGTCCCATCAATTAATTTGAGCTGTATCAAAAATGTATGAGAACCTAATCCCTTAAAGGATGGAATTCAACATTCCTGTTTTAAACAGTACCCAGTTGTCTGGCATCATGCTGGTCTCTTTGGCTGCAGTAGTGTCTGAATCCAACAGAAGCAGAAGGACCGGCACCACTGACTGTAAAAATAGCTCTTTATTTCATGTGAAGTGGCAGCAGTGACAGACCGCTGTTTTGAGTTTGAACACTCTTTCTCAAACTGCTCTTAGCCATAAAAATCATGTGACCATACACCTTTAAATAGGCCCACCTTGAAAAGGTGGGACCCCAGAGCGGACCTGAGAGGAGACTTATGTCTACAATATTCAAATGAATAAGGAGTCTTACCAAAAGTAGCAACCAATCCAAGGCCGGAAAAGTCTGCCCTCCAATGCAGCATGTCGGTAAGACAGCCGAAAGTAAACACCTGGCGTCCCCTTCACAGCATGCTCCAATATGAGCACGCCCATCTGCCCAGTGCGCTTCCTAGTGCTTAGAACGCACAGCGCGCGGGCGCAATTACATCATCAGAGGCGTCCAGAGGGAAAAACAAGATGTGGGCTGTGATATAAAAAACGCCCACAAGATGGCACCAAATAGGCTGCAAGTGTGACGATAATGTCGCATAAAGAGACATACCATGACCACCAATGCGACCATAAGGTCGCATGGAGAAGGAAAATATAGTTCAAAGTGTCAATAGGATGGCACTAATGGCTATAAGTACGACCATAACGTTGCACAAAGAATGATAAAAAATATTATTATGGACAAAAAGTTCTGCTACCTGGTCTGTTGACTGGGTTACATAAAAGCATATCCTAGAAACAAAGAAAAAATAGAAATACATACAATTTCAGAAAAATGACAGTATCCCATTATGTCTGCAATCCACATTGTACACAAAAACTGAGATCATAATCCCGATTAAGACCACCCACCCCACACGTATTAAGTTTTCTAATCTAGAAAGCTTCTCTCTTTAACAAAGCTCTATCCCTATCTGATCCTCTCCACGTCTCAGGAATAGATAGAATAGATGTATTTCTATTTTTTCTTTGTTTCTAGGATATGCTTTTATGTAACCCAGTCAACAGACCAGGTAGCAGAACTTTTTGTCCATAATAAAAACATTTTTTGTGCGACGTTATGGTCACACTTATAGCCATTAGTGCCATCCTATTGGCAGTTTGAACTATATTTTCCTTTTCCATGTGACCTTTGGGTCGCATTGGTGGTCATGGTATGTCTCTTTATGCAACGTTATCGTCGCACTTGCAGCCTATTTGGTGCCATCTTGTGGGAGTTTTTTATATCACAGCCCACATCTTGTTTTTCACTCTGGATGCCTCTGATGACATCATCGCGGCCGCGCGCTGTGGGTTCCAAGCACTAGGAAGCACGCTGGGCAGATGGGCGTGCTCGAATTGGAGCACACTGTGAAGGGGACGCCAGGTGTTTACTTTCGCCCATCTGGCCGACATGCTGCATTGGAGGGCAGACTTTTCCGGCCTTGGATTGGTTGCTACTTTTGGTAAGACTCCTCCTTATTAATTTGAATATTGTGGACATAAGTCTCCTCTCAGGTCCACTCTGGGGTCCCACCTCTTCAAGGTGGGCCTATTTAAAGGTGTATGGTCACATGATTTTTATGGCTAAGAGAAAGAGTGTTCAAACTCGAAACAGCGGTCTGTCACTGCTGCAACTTCACATGAAATAAAGAGCTATTTTTGCAGTTAGCGGTGCTTGTCTTTCTGCTTCTGTTGGACTGTGCTCCCCAGGAGGCACTGGGGTGAGACCTTGGCACGCTGCATAAACTTCTTTTGGATCGGTGCTCCCTTTCTTCTGTTTTTGTAGTGTCTGAATCCCACACCTGAAGCAAGCCTGTGGCAAATCTAGTCAGTCTTCAGTCAGAGCACGTGATCTGTTTGCTTGTTCAGGGACAATGGCTTAAAGCTAAGAGCACCTGAATATTGTACTGGTTAAATACACCACCTTTGACACAGGAGACCAGGACTTGAATCCATACAGTCAGTTACCAGTGAAGAGTCCTTGGGCAAGAGGCCTTTATGCTCCAGGGTGGTCCACTGAACATGCCCTCATGCCCTTGAGTGGCTGCAGCGCTTCAGCACCTTGAATTTAACAGGAGAATGGTGCTATAGAAATCTTTACAATCTTATTATTTAAGTTATTATTAGAGGCTGGATGGTCAGGTAATTTGCATTCCCCTAACTTCAGGTGGCCTTTAAACAATTCTCGTTCCTTTTATTCCTATACATTCACACACTATTCTCCATTTGTTTCAGTGACACACACACGCACACGTGTGCACACACACACACTATACCCAATGCCTTTCATTAGCATATTAGCGACCTTAGCCTGTCTAAAAACGGGCTCTAGGTCTGTCATTGCCCCCACATACAAGCGCCCGTCGGCCGCGCGCAAACACCCGCCCACCTGGCCAGCCCCTTGTCCCGTCCTGCTCCTGTCCCAGGCTGTCCCTGCGGCACATGCACAGTAGCGCAAATGCAGGGACTCATACACACAAGGACAGGATACAGAAACAAAGGTTTTATTATATAGGATGGTTTTCATTTGTCAAAACTAGTATTTCATCATTATAGTCATTTTTTTTAATTCAATCTCAGTTTAGCCACTAGATGTCACTGGGGAGCATGCACCACCTCAACATATGTATCACCTCAGTACCAAAGCAAGTAATTTGGGCACAACACACAGTATTGGTAAGAGCTTATTTCCAAGCAGCACCTGCCATTTTGAATGACCTCCCAGGGAAGTCTATCAGCAAATGTAAGGGCATAGAAATGTGCATCTAAATCTTCAGTACCATATTATGAAAGGGATGAACAGATTACACTATCTACGCTAAACTAGAAGGAGCCCTTCAGTTTCACACAATAATATAATTACGTGGTAGCAGGGGTGGCGCCAGTGTGATGTCGATATGGGCTAGATTGTCAGCTCAAATTTTGTCATGATGCTAGGCCCATGCTGACTTTGCACAGCGGCAGTACAAACAGCTGATAAACAGCTATATTTGGAGACTTGCATAGTAGCAAGCTGCAACAATAATCTTGTGCTGCCAAGATCTCCGCAACTATTGCCCCTATTGACCCCAAACTTGGTGGGCAGGTGGGGGACCTCGAGCCCTCTCTGTTCCAAATTACACACCGCCAGCCCTGCTGGTTCTCAAGATATGGTATACAAACCTGCCCCTGGATCCAGTGGGTCTGAGGCAGGTTTAAATAACATATCTTGAGAATCAGCAGGGTTGGAGGTCTGCAATATGGCACAGAAGCCTACTCACCAAGTTTGGGGTCTGAGCTAAAGTCATGGAGATCTGAGCAGCACAAGAAAATCGCTGCAGCTCCCTACTGTGTTGGTCTTTAAAAACAGCTGTTCATGTTCATCAATCGTTTTGGAGACCCGAATGTTGTACTGCAGCTGCACCAATTTAATGTGTGCCTAGTGTGATGATGAAGGATTCGAGCATCGTGACATCTAGGCCACTCTGACAATCTAGCTCATATTGACACCACACCGGCAACCAACCTCCAGACCCCCTTCCTCTCACCGGTATGTGACTTGGGAGTTAACTTACTTGTGGAGTTTTCAAGACTTACACACAGGGGTACGCAAAACAGGTGGCGTTCCAGGGACTCTCACCATCTGGATCTGCTATCTGCAAGCTACACCCCAATGGGGGGGGAGGAGGGTCAGATCAGCAGTATAGCCAGGCAACTTGTATTTCTTAAAAGGAAATGAATATGGCATCCTCCATATCCCTCTTATTACAGTTGTCATTTACTTGGTCTGCAGAGAGGCCTATCCTCTAATTTGCACCCAAAATGTGCAGTACCAAATTATGCAGGCGATGAACAGATTATCTCTTCTAAATTAGAAGGAGGTCTTCATTTTCACATAATAATACAATTATGTGGGAGCATGGCCGGCCTTTGACCTGAGCGACTGGAGCGGTCGCTCAGGGCGCCAGCTTCTAGGGGGGCGCACGTGCATTCATCTACCTTGTCTGGACTGGCCATGGCCACTTTTCTACCTGGCTGCTGCCGATCTCTGGATCCATCTGTGGCTGCTGCGGTAGTTAAAGTGGTGCACTAAAGGGGGAGCAATCTGCCTATATACACTAAAAGGTATGGGGGGATCTGCCTATTTACACTAAAGGGGATCTGCCTATATACACTAAAGGTGGGGGGGTCTGCCTATATACACTAAAGGTGTGGGGGGTTCTGGGTATATGCACAGAAGGGGGGGGGACTAATGATGATCCTCCTGTGCTCAGTCACTTGATTCCTGAGCCTAGCTGCAGTATGAAGTGCAAACGGATCCTAGGGTTCACGTACCATTTCATTTTGAAATTCTATCATTTTTATTCAAATTCCAATTCATATTTTTGTTAAGGGAATACTATCGATACCCAAGTGTTCTAAAATGACAGTGTGCAAATAATGTCTAAGTAGCTGTGTAAACATTTTCCTACTTTTCATGTTAAATATCAGAGGCAAAAGCTGTAATTTTATTGAGGGTAGGATTTAGCTATATTGGGACAAATCAATTGCAGAAGGGATGTCTGCTTCAATGCACAGCCAGAGTTGCATATCAGACTACAGAAAGAATATATCAAACATATCAAACTCTGAAAGCAAAAACAGTATGAAAAAGCTGTGAGAATTAGTTACATTTCCTCTGCTCTCTTCAGACACGTCAGTCAGAAACATAGGACACAGGAGCTGCAGCTGTTGGGAGCTTTCTTCTCTGTCACACACAGAGTTACACGTAGAGTTAACTGATCAAGTGTGAGGGGAATTTCCCCTCTCCTCATGGCTCAGTCAGCCTTCAGTTTTGGTGTCAGTAAACTTTGAAAGTATTTTGCTAACAGTAAACAAAGAAGTTGCTACTAAAATGTATACACCACGGTCATGAGTGATGCATGAACAGGCTGGGTGTTGGAGACACTGGAGAATCTCTTACCTTCCTCTTCTCTTTCCCTTATCTTCCTTTCCTTCATCTTCTCTCTATCTCTGCCTCTTCCTTGTAAGGATGTTACCAGGACCCCTGGTTGATCACTGTTTTCTGTACTCTTGTTTGTAATGCTTATGTTCACTAAAACAATAAAAATTGAATTGTAAAAAAAAAAAAAATGTATACACCAGTACTTAGCAGCACTTCCCAAACAATTCCTGTGTCAATTGAAAAAAATATGTGAATCGATAGTATTCCTTTAACTGTTACAATGACTTTAGAGCATGTTTCCATAAACATGTAAGATGTTTTTTGCTGTTACTCTTTATTCTTGCTATAACAAAAACGAGTGGCCCATATGCAATTCCCTTTTCTCCTGAGTTTTCTCCTAGGTGATATTTTCATACCTTGTCATAAAATGCATTTTAAACCACCAGCAAGAAAAAACAATAATTTTGTTAGCGCTTTTTTCACCAACTTTTAGGTAATTTTTCAATTGTAAAATGCTGAAAAGTTACCGTATTTTAAAGCGAAGATGAAAATGATCTCCGAGGAGATATCTCAGGAGAAAAGGTGAATTGCATATGGTCCTGGGTGTTTGCGTACGCGTCTGTGAAAAAGATGAATGGGGGGGCACCAAAATCTGGTTTCGCTCAGGGCGCGGTGAAACCTAAGGCCGGCCCTGCGTGGGAGCAGGAGCGGCACGAGCAGCCAGTCCTCCTGCGGCTAACGCTTAGACTGTATTTCTCTAACACTCTTTTGGGCGCTTTTATTTCCTTTTTTTCATTCTAATATTTATTATTTAATTGCAATATTAATATTTTGCTACACAGTACCCAGTAATCAAAACTGCTAGGGCTAAAGGAAATAAAAATCAAGCCCCCTTACTGCTGCTTCATAGTTTAGCTTTAGCCAATTCATTTTACAGAACTGCACAGTTTTCCACATAAACTCAAGTCAAAAGTATACAAAAAAGCGATCTTATACAGTATAAGTAATTCTAGCACAATTGGCAAGCTGGTTGCACATAAGATTGCAATTATGCAACTAAGCAATCTGTTCAATAAAATAACTACAGCTGTGCAAATCTGAACTGTAAACCTAGAAAGATCAATGCATTTCAATTGCTTTGTATCTAATGCAACTGTTTTTTACTGAATGGGAGAGCCAGAAAAATATAAGCTGCTTCAATCAAATCAATTGTTTTGAAGAAAACAAATGATAGTCACATTACATTTTTTGTTGCATTGTTTTGAAATCAATTGTTTTTAAAGGGTACATGAGCCAAAAATAACTGCTGATCTACTTACCTGAGGCTTCCTCCAGCCCCTGGAAGTCCCTTTGTCTCTCATTGCATCTCCGCTGGCAGACAGTCTTCTGGGGTCCCCTCCATAGCGGAGTTGCAGCGAGGTACACAGAGATGTCAAGGGGCTGAAGGAAGCCCCAGGTAAGGAAAAAAGGGAAAAAAAAATAGTAGTGATCGTAATCAGCTAATTACGATTACACAAAATTTCACGTACATTTTTTCACAATTACGCCTATATTTAATTACGATTTGTAAATTCAATTGATTTCGTATAGTAATTTGTAATTTTTGCGTAATTTCATGCTGATTTAGCAGTTAATAGCAAAGCCCACATACATGATATGGACATCAAAATTGCTACATATAGGGACTCCGAGCACCTCTGATGGGCATGCCTTTAAGACAGACGACTTCCAACAAAGTCGTGCTATGACCCCTCTGGAGGAGCCTCTTGCAATGGCCATGCGTGTCACTTCCTCTTCCTGCTTCACTCAGTGATGCACATCTCTAACAGAGAAGACGGGATACCTGGAAGTTATAACATAGCCAAGATGGCAGCCACAATTTTTAGATTCAAATTAAACAAAAACTATTTGGTGTAGAACGGCGATTCAGGCATCAAATGAAAGAGGAGAGCACAAGCTACAGAAAGGTATGCATCTTTAACCATTTCTTCCGCCTGGACGTGAAGCTCACGTCTGGGCAGCTGCTCTGCTGCGGTTCTGCACTTCAGCGCGCTCCCGCGCACGATCGCGGGCGTGTCCCCCAGTAGCCCTGGGAACAGTGAACGGGAACATGGTTCCCGATCACCGATCCGTGTCCCCAGCAAAAAAAAACGTAGCACTCTTACAAGAGGATTCAGTCTTTCTGCACGTAAAATTTTCAGCGTCCCCCTTGTGCTTCCGGTTAGCGAGAAGCACAAGGAGGAAAAAATAAACTCTTGCCATCTTGTGGCCAAATAGTAAAACTTCATCTACATATTTTTTACATTACAATTTACACATATAATAACATTAAAAATTAACTGTTTATTTCCCACACCAAAATATTACCCAAATAAAATTTTAAATGGAAAAAAAAGACATAAATAGTTACCTAAGGGTCTGAACTTTTTAAATATGCATTTAAAGGGAGTATACTACGAACATTTTTTAAATTATAAGCTTGTAAATAGTGATGGACGCAAAACGGAAAAAATGCACCTTATTTCCAAATAAAATATTGGCGCCATACATTGTGATAGGGACAAAATTTAAATGGTGTCATAACCGAGACAAACGGGCAAATAAAATACATAGGTTTTAATTATGGTAGCGTGGATTATTTTAAAGCTATAATGGCCAGAAACTGAGAAATAATGAATTTTTCATTTTTTTTTTCTTATTAATCCTGTTAAAATGCATTTATAAAAAAATAATTCTTAGCAAAATGTACCACCCAAAGAAATAATTCTTAGCAAAATGTACCACCCAAAGAAAGCCTAATTAGTGGCGGAAAAAAAGATATAGATCAATAAATTGTGATAAATAGTGATAAAGTTGTTAGCGAATGAATGGGAGGTGAAAATTGCTCTGATGCATAAGGTTAATGATCCCCTCACGGGCTGAAATGGTTAAGTACTTTGCAGTACTGGTCGGAGTCTTAAAGGCATTCCCATCAGAGGTGCAATGGAGTCTCTTTAAGAAGAAAGTTGGGTACAAGTAAAAAAAAAAATTCCAAAATTTTCCTTGTAGTGTTTGAGAAAATCGACTTTAAAAATGCAACAAAAAAAATGTTTTTAAGCTCAGAAAAATCACAGTTTTAAAACAATTTTTCTTTGCATTTTTTAAATAAATGTATCAATTGCATGTATGGGGGCTTTTCTATTAACTGCCAAAGTCAGCACAAAATTTCACGAAAAATTACGCAAAATGATTAAAGAACCACTATTGCAAAAAAATGTAAAATTTTAAATACATGTAATTACATACAAACACAAAGTACATTTCTTCCCGAGTAAATTACTTTTTTCCTATGTTGCTGTCACTTATAGTAGGTCATAGAAATCTGCCATTACTGACAGTTTTTAGGCTAGTCCATCTCCTAATGGGGGATTCTCAGCATGGCCTTTTTTCTTTATAAAGACACTCCCTGAAAAGAATTTAAAGTGTAACTGTCGGGCATAAAATCAAAAATCAATTCTTTATTTTTATTTGGTAAACAAGTAATAAGGATACTAACCAGGCAATCCAAAAGTTAAAATCTCTATTACTTTTCTTGTTTATAAATGATCATTCCCCAGTTTACCTGACTCTTATTTGGTACTTTGCCGCACAAAGGAAGGTGCAGGGCATGCTGGGTTGTCTTTTTTTTTGCTTCTTTATTTCCACTCAGACTTATGTACAGAAGAAAAAAAGGACAACCCAGCATGCCCTGCAACTTCCTTTTTGCGGCAACGTACCAAATAAGAGTCAAGTAAACTGGGGAATGATCATTTATAAACAGGAAAAGTAATAGAAATTTTAACATTTGGATTGCCTGATTAGCATCCTTATTACTTGTTTACCAGATAAAAATAAAGAATAGATTTTTTCATTTTATGCCTGACAGTTAAACTTTAAACACAGATGCTGGCCAGCCTCCCTGCTTGCTGTACACTTTTTGGCAGTTGGACAGAGCAACTGCCATTCACTAAAGATTTGTTCACATCTAAAATCGAAATCGATGACACCAACATTTTTCTATTTTTTAGCGTAATGTTTTTTAGCGCCTCTTGGCGCTTACCTGCGCACTGCGTTTTTTTCTTTTTTTTTTAATAAAGAGCTTTTTCACAGCGATTCTGTTTTTACACTTCCTGACATCAGTCAGGAAGTGAACTCTTTCACCTGGAAATTAATAAATACAATGTATTTATTCATGAAAGCGCTGGGGCAATCACTATACAAAGTGTTTTTTCAAGCCCTTTGCGGTTTCCCTATACCTTCCATTGAGGCAAATCGCCCAAAAAATGGTACAGGCAGTGCTTTGGTGAACGGATCAGAATCGATCCGCTCAGATATGAACACTCTCATAGGAATTCATTGCACAAGCACTTTTAGGGCAATATGGAAAATGACCAGCACTTAAAAAAAGGCAAAAATGCCCTAGGTGTGAACAAGCCCTAAGTGCTTTTGAAAATAACCCCAAAACTCCCCCATGTGGGTTAGTCTAAAACCTGCCGATTCTGTCAAATTTCTATTACCTACGGTAAGTGGCAACAACATAGGAGAAAAGTAATTTACATCTCATTTTACTCGGGAAGAAATGTACTTCATATTTGCATGTGTTTATATGTATTTAAAATGTTGTTTTTGCGATAGTGGTCCTTTAAATATTACAATTACATTAATTACGATTTTCTCTGAAATTTCCCATTATTATTATGAGGTGTAATTGCGAATTTTGATGCCAAAAATCGCATATGTGAAATTTTGGCCCACCACTGCCAGAAATATCAAATTATCAGATAAAATCCATGAAGCCTACACACTGTAGAATCAGTGGTGCCTTACTTGTCCATAGACAGGATATCCATAACCATTTTATCACTGACAATCATTTACAGTCACGGAGTGTCCCCTTAGTCACGGTACAACACATTATTCTGTCTTGTACCTCGACACAGGGCAAGGTTACAAGATAACAGGTTCAAGACAAGGCAAGATTGTACCTGAGGTTCTCAACACAGAAATCCAGATGTCAGTGGTTCTAATACAACTCCTGCATCTTTCCATTGTACCATTAGGAAAGGATAAAGAAAAAAAACTTCAAACTGTGATAGCACTTCTGTAGCAGCTGATATTTAATTATTTTCACACATGAATGTTAACATTGGAATAGTGAGTTATGCTTGGCCTTTACACAATACAGTGGCTAATCTGACGCTATTTCTTGTTTCACATATTATTAACATTGGACACACTGAGATATGTTTTGCTTTTACATTTGTGTGTGATAATAATAATAATGAAAAAGCTGCTGGCACCAAACTGCTGTGTGAAAAATAAAAAAATGAAATGTTTTAATTGCAAAATGATTTTAATCTTGTCTAGCCAGCCCTGTGATTATAGCTCTAGCACGCTACACAGCCAACATCATCAGCTCTGTAACCTCACCTTTCTCAGCTCTATAAAGTGTCTCCTCCAGCCTGCTGACTGGCAGTGTGAAGGAGAGCAGGACAATGAGCAGTCATCATTCTGCCTCTCGGAGTCTCGCATTGTCAGCACTGTACAATACGGTAATGACTGTCTCAAGGTCAGCTGTCCCACTATTCCCCTATGGGAGTGCAGCATATGAACGGGAATACATGAAGCTGCTATGAAGATGTATGCAGGTATTTAAAGAAGCTGTATTTAATTACTATCGCATTACTGGAATAAAATAGTGATTTGATATTGGACTGGAGTCGAGCTTTATAGTGGACGTGAACTCTTGCACAGGACAGAAGGCAAACCTAGAGAAATGCACCCTGTATGTATTTAGAGAGTTTAGCCTGTTTAATTCCCCCGCATATGTCTCTAATCACAAATTGTAATTTGATCTCTCCCCTGTCACCGGACTGCCACGGCAGATCAAGCAGATAAGCTCATTTGAATGCACAGGATGTTAACAATATGTCTTCTTCCATGAAAGCAGGAAGTAGATACACTGCAGATTTACTGCAGGATTTGTATTAGCTGTACCAAAACATGTTTTACTTTAAAGGTTATTATGCTGTTGCGTATATTTTAGAGCAGAAAGGAAGTTCTGAATTCAGGTACGCTTTTAATCATACAGTTTATAAAACATTAATGCTATTTGTATTTACTTTTGTATATAAAAGAGTGGCTGTTTTAACTCCTCCATCCAACATCTCTATTGTATTTTCTTGCATATTCATTCTTTATTGAAAATGAATATTAATTTCCAACAACTTTATGAGGTAGCTGGGGAAATTAATACTAAGGACTCCAGAATAAGTTAATATTCATTCACAATTGAACAGACTTATCTAATAAAGCCAAAACATTTGGTGGGCTGTCTGCATAAATTAATGTTTCATCATGTGCAAATAAAGAACATGCATTTTTTTTAGTGGTAAATCCAGATACCTCATCTATGGAAACACAAAACCCCTGGTGAGTTATATCTCTTACTGATTACATCTAATTAACACTTGATACAAAATGTTATAACCCAAGGCTGAATAAATTATCTAGAACTGTTTATGCTTTAATATGTAGAAGTTTCTGAACATTTATTAATTGTGTGCTACCTTTTTGTTTTAACAAATTAGCTATTCACAGAAAAACTACGAGTTTTTTCACGTTTAGCTGTAAATAGCTAGTAATTACCAAGACTAGTGTTAACACCCCGAGGCGCAATAGGAGAAAGTTGCTCGGTACTAGATGCAAAACAAGCAGACATTCGGGGGTAGGGGGATTACTCACTGTGCCTCCAGAATTTAGACAATTGTAAACAGTTGAGAAGAAAAGGATCCGGGCACCAGACGATTATGCAAGACATCCACCTTTTTATTACATCCCCGACGAGACAAGATACACACTGTTAGCAAAACGGTGGATGTCTTGCATAGTCGTCTGGTGCCCAGATCCTTTTCTTCTCAACTGTTATCACCCCTGAGGCGTATGAACACAAAAAGAAGGCAGATGCTTACCTAAGAAGAGGGAGGCCTCTGGATCCTCCAGTGGCTTCCCACATCCTCCTCCAGACCGCCACCGCTGCCCAGGACCTTCTGGAAGTTTGCATACATGCGCCTCTTCATGCATGAGTGTGGCCAAACTGTGCCTGCTAGAGTGTGGCCTTGCATGTGCAGTATCACAAAGCTGCTCCTGGACGAATAGCGAAGGTTTATTGCCCAGGCACGGCCATACTTGTGCAGGCGCGCTATGGCCACAGTTATGCATAAAGAGGAGTGTGGCCACAACAACAAGCTCTTATCTGACATGGTCAGAGAGCCTGTGCTTGGCAATGGTGAGGACAAGGAGGACTCCGGAAGCCTCTGATTCATCTAAAGGCTTCCCTCTGCCTAGGTAAGTATGTAACTTTTTTTATTTTGTGCTGTCTCGAGTACACGTTATTATACTTTTGACATATAACATGGGTGTTTGGCCAAACAAGCCACAGCATGGAATTTGAAAAAAAAATTAAAACTGAATCTCTCTGAATTTATTTGGGCAAAACATTATGATAGATAGCTGAGGACCCTGGAGGGCAACTACAATAGCCAAATGCAACACTTTGTCACAGGAATATTACTATGCCCACATGTAATTTAAGGTACAGTCAGTGTCCCTGTAGTAGTTATATGGTAACAAAGTAAACACTGTTAGCATTATTAAGGGACCCTACAAAGCTGTGGGTCTACAGATATTCACCTTACACATATTGCCCTGCAAGTCATGTAAAATACCTACAGCAGTACACATCTTTTCCAATATAACCTGATACTTAAAGTAAACTTAAGATGAAAACAAATGTGCACATTTACTTACTTGGGTCTTCTTCCAACCCCCTTAAGTCTTCCTGGTCACTCGCTGTCATCCTGCACTCTGCCATTTCTCCAGTGTCATTCCCCCCCCCCCAAACACAGGGTGCGCTGACCCGTGCCATGCGCCTCCTCCATTGTACTCCTGTAGTAAGCAAACATTGCTACTGCTCATGCACAAAGTGCTCCCAGCTGCGGTATCATGATGGAGGACACATGCGGCCAGCACTGCAAATGTTCAGTGGCCAAGAGACTCGTCAGTAGGCCAGATTATGAAGGGGGACAGCACAGGAATTGCTGAGCATGGAATCACGGCTAAGCAGCTGGAGGTCTTCAGGGGACTGGAAGAAGCCCCAGGTAAGTACATAGGCAATTTTTATTTTTATCTTCACTTAAGGTTTACTTTAAGTATCAGGCCATGTTTAAAAAAAAAAAAAAACATAATCAAGGAAAGCACTGCTAAAGATTTTGGGCATAGGCCCAAATCTATACCGCTAGCAGCACCACTCTGTGTAGAACACTGTGCTTTATGTATTTTACATGAACATACAGTAGCAATAAAAAGTATTTAATCCCTTTGGAATTATATAGATTTTTGCAAAAAAGTGATCTGATCTTCATTTAAGTCACAACAATAGACAATGGCTTCAATTCATCAAAGGGTGTTCGATAACAAAATCCCAGTCCTTAAAATACCGCATTCGGTATTTTACACTTCACTGTGCTAATTCATCAATATTTTCCCATGTGTGGTAGAGGTTCGTTAAGTTACCGAAGTACTACGGCTTCAGTTCATCAAAGGCTGTTAGATAATGGCAGAGTGGTGCAGAGCAGCTTGGAATGTGTCTGTGTTGTTACAAGCTGATAACAATAGAAGGCATCCAGACATCCCTTTACATGTAAACGTGTGTTATATTTACTGTTACTTATACTGCCTCTGCTGCTCTGAATCTGTCCATCAGTGTTTCTTAACATTTTACTTATTTGCCACAACGTAGATAAACTTCCTGGAGACTTTACAAATGCCATGCTTGGTGATTTCACCACATGCATCTTTGTATATTCAAACAGGGACTCAAAGGGTTACACCACCGAAGGGAATCTGGGGATATATTTTGACCCGTTCTCTCTGCTCACTGCTTGGGGGGTCTAAAAGCTTGTGTGGAGAAGCCTGTGTGACCTATCAGCAGCACTTGCAGGAGAACAGGGGCTGTTTCTATTGGCTGCCTGCTCCTGTTAATCATGAAAACATTCACACAGAAGGCTTTCGAAGCCTGTAACGACAGGGGAGAGCTGGAGATAAACACCGAATGTGCTAGCGAATGTGGTAACCTTGATGAATTAACATTTACTGACATTTGCTGACATGTGTTGAGCACAAGTCGGTAATTTATCTCATTGCTCTGTGATTTCAGCTTCTCATTCGGTAACAGCTTTGATGAATTAGCATTTTCTTAAGTGCTCCGTTAACTCAGCTGTTTTCAGCATTACCGAATGCGGTAATGCTTGATGAATTGAAGCCAATAACAGTCTGCTTAAACTTATACCACACAAATAATTAAATGTTTCCATGTTTTTATTGAACACAACATGTACACTGTCAAGAACCGGCCCGCGGCACGCCTGCGTATACGGTTCCCGACTGCGGGTTTGACCAGCTCAAGCGGGGAGCAACCTTATTCGAGCTAAAACAAGGCTGGGAACCCTCAGAACACCTCTCACTGCCACCACTAGCGGTTCGCTAGACACTTCCACTCTGCTGTCGAGTCCTCAGCGCGCAATCCGCGTTTTCGTATTCGGGTCAGCTTTGCGCTTAGGCCGAATACGGGAACGCCACGCAATCACACACACAGTTGCAATCTTACACTGTAGTGAAGCAAAACCACTAACAGTCGTTCCGAACGATATTGTTAGCCACTCAGCTGTTGAGCTACTCGCACTGGCGTTTTTGTACGTTGGGTCAGCTGCGCGCCTTAGGCCAACGTATGACAAACGCCCCACACACAATGCAATTACAATCTTATACGGTAGTGTCGCTCAATCATACAATCAGGCACGGACTTATACACACTTCAATCTCTTCTAGGCTATGAGTGTTAGTTTAGTACAGCAGAAGTCAAGCTTATTAAATAATAATTTAATATTCCAGGGAAAAAAGTGGAACAATGCAGAACAGAATATATACAAAAGATTACAAAAACAAAGTAAAAAGTTACAAAGATAAAAGTAACAAAAATAAACACAAAGCGATTTGCTTACCAAAATAAACGTGGAAATAAACGTACCAGTGTATCGATCTGGCGTTGTTGCGGGAATACTCACTTTCTGGTCAGGAACCAGGTTAGTTCTAGCCGTGTGTGCTATCTCCAAGAACTACAAGTTGTGGCTATCCTAGCTGCTGTTTTATACTGTGAGATACGCCTGGAGGCTGCAACTTCCTTGGTGAGGGGAGGAACTAGTTTTTAATTAAATCTCAGACATAATTCTATTTCCAGGTAAAAGTCTATACATCAAAAGATTGTGAAGTGAGGCTTTTTAACTCCAGGTGAAAACTTGATTAAGGATGTTTCCTGTCTTTGTTTTTAAAGTCTGCAGAGATTTCCAACCACTTCCGATAGATGTAATTTACAGGGTATAGTTTGCACCTCCACCAATAATTCAATTTCCTCACAATGAAATTGTGTTTAACACACATGTCAACTTTTGGTGAAGAGACTCTTCCTGACTAGTCTAGAGTTCTTCACAATGCTTTAACAGCCTTCCTCAACAGTGTAAATGTTTCAAGTGTCAATGACTTCAACACTTCACTTCTGCCATTGTCTGATTACCCCAGCTCTATTCACTGAAGTCCTCTTTAGATGCAAATGTAGGTCTATTGACCCACACACACAATCACATGAACAGTCCATGAATCTAGCCTGGCATATCTACACCTTTGACATAACATAGCAGATATAAAAATGGGAAAATGAAAGAAATATGTTCCTGTATTCCTAACATCATCAGCCTCATAACTAGCTGCTATATTCCTCACATACACATTCACAGTGCAGGTGGAAAAAGTATGTGAAAGTTTAAACCCTAGAGTCCAATCAATGAGATGAGATTGGAGGTGTTGGTTACAGCTGCCCTATAAAACACACACCAGTTTTGGGTTTGTTTTCCCCAAGAAGCATTGCCTGATGTGAATGATGCCTTGTACAAAACAGCTACATGTTTTCATGTTTTTATTGAATACATCATGTAAACATTCACAGTGCAGGTGGAAAAGGTATGTGAACCCTTGGGTTTAACAACTGGTTGCACCTCTTTTGGTAGCAATAACTTCAACCAAATGTTGCAGATCAGACATGCACAACAATCAGGAGTAATTTGTTACCATTCCTCTTTAGATAACTGTTTCAGTTCAGCAATATTCTTGAGGTCAGGCCACAGCATCTCAATTGGTTTGAGGTCAGGACTCTGACTGGGCCACTCCAGTGTCCTGTTGCAACGTCCATCTTCTGCTGGGCTTCAGCTGGTGGACAGATGGCCTTAAGTTCTCCAGCAAAATGTCTTGATAAACATGGGAATTCATTTTTACTTTGATTATAGCAATCCGTCCAGGCCCTGGCTCAGCAAAACAGCTCCAAGCCATAATGCCCCCACCACCATACTTTACAGTTGGGATGAGGTTTTGATGTTGGTGAGCTGTGCCTCGTTTTCTCCACACATACTGTTGTGTGTTTCTTCCAAACAACTCAACTTGGTCAGCTCAGCAGTGGCTTCCTCTGTGGTATCCTCCCATAAACTCCATTCTTGTTTAGTGTTTTACATATCATAGATTCGCTAACAGGGATGTTAGCATATGCCACAGACTTTTGTGAGTCTTTAGCTGACACTTTAGGATTCTTCTTCATCTCATTGAGCATTCTGCGCTGTGCTCTTGTACTCATCTTTACAGGATAGCCACTCATAGGGAGAGTAGCAGCAGTGCTAAACTTTCTCCATGTATAGACAATTTGTCTAAGTCTTGTTTTAGAAACGTAAATTAAAAACAGCAGCATTCTTCACTCATTTCAAAAAATGGATCTGCAGGATCCATGAAGAAAAACTGAATGGAGAGTCCGGACTTGTTGGGACTTTACGGACGTGGGATACACGAAGGGGTAGCAAAGGGCAATACGAAAACTCTCCCCCTGCACAGGCAATTTTGCACATGGAAAATGGAGGGAGATCCGGATTGTCTACTGCCTGCCAGCTATGCCTGTCAGCTATTTTACTATAGTGCACATAGCTGTAGGGGGAGCAGAGACGGGGGAACCCAGGTGAGGGAGGGTAGGAACGACCCCTTCCCCACTGCTGTGCCTGCTGCCCCCTTCCACCATGTCCAGCATGGTGGCTCCCCACCCCCATATTAAGGGACACAGACACATTTTTTAAAATGTAAATGGACTGGAAACATGCTGCAAAAAGGAAACCAGAGTTCGGACCGCTGATTGCGTTCTGCAACCACACCTAGTGTGGACAGAGCCTTACTGTGGACTGATGAACAGCAAGGCTTTTGGAGATACTTTTATATCCCTTTTCAGCTTTATGCAAGTTAACAATTCTTAATCGTAGGTCTTCTGAAAGCTCTTTTGTGCGAGGCATCAGGGCAGGGCAGCTGTAACCAACAGCTCCAATCTCATCTCATTGATTGGACTCTAGGGTTTCACATACTTTTTCCACCTGCACTGTGAATCTTTACAAGTTGTGTTCAATAAAACATAGAAACATTTAATTATTTGTGCGGTATTAGTTTAAGCAGACTGTGAGTGTCTATTGTTGTGACTTAGATGAAGATCAGAACACATTTTATGACCAATTTGTGGAGAAATCCATATAGTTACAAAGGGTTCACATACTTTTTATTGCTACTGTATATTAATTTTACCACTACCCGCCCACCGGCTGTTTTAAAACATCCTGTTGGTCCCTGTTAATGGACAAATGGACGTTATAAATAGTCCCCCCTTGATGCCTCTCCTCCCCCGCACTCGCTGCACTTACTGCTGGGACCTGCAGGGCAGTGATGGGGAAAGGGAGGAATGCCTGAACCAATCGGAGTGCCTGTCAGCAAAGATCATGGCTTCAACGAGAAGCCAATGAGATTTGCTCTTACAACACCCTGTCTGTCTCACAGACAGCAAGTGTGAGGACATCTAGTGGTAAAAAAAAAATACCTACAAAAAAACACATTTCACACTACATATTACATCTATTAAATGAAATACAAATACATGAATACCTCCCTCCCCCTCCCTGCCCCCCCCCCCCCCCAGTTACCAAAATAAAAACTTGTAAAAAAAAATAAAATACCAGCATTTAAAAAAAAATACATAGATTATGTTAGGGATTCCACTTTTGTACTATGTATGGCATTAGAGGGTATATTACTGTTATATTTGCATATATGGGGTTGTAAATAGCAATGGATGCAAAACTGAAAAAATGCACTTTTGTTTCCAAATAAAATATTGCCACTATGCATTGTACTAGGGACATAGTTTAAATGTTGTAATAACCAGGGCAAATGGGCAATTAAATAATGTTGGTTTTAATCACAGTAGCACATTTTATTTTAAAACTATAATGGCCGAAAACTGATAATGAATTTTTTCATATTTTTTTTCCCTTATTATGCCTGTTAAAATGCATTTAGAATAAAATAGTTCTTAGCATAATTTATCACCCAAATAAAGCCTAATTGTTGGCGAAAAAACCAAGGTATAGATCGTTTTGTTGTGACAAGTAGTGATAAAGTTATTGGCGAATGAAAAGGAGGAGTGCTGACAGGTGAAAATTGCTCTGGTCCATTAGGGTAAAAATCCTTGGGGGTGAAATGGCTAAGAAATGATCTTCTGAGGAAGCCTACAATGTTTACAATGAACCCTTTTGCCCATACTCTGCAGATTGGGATGATTGTATGCAAAAACGTTTTTCAAAACCCTTTAGGGCCCGTTCACACTTAAAACCGCAGAACGCCGGCGATTACCGCCGGCGTTCTGCGGGAGTGATTTTCCCGCGATTAGCGTGGAAAAATCACTGGACACTGCGGCGGGTTTGGAGCGATCGCGATTAGCGTGCTATGCACGCTAATCACAATCGCAAATCGCTGAACGCTCGTCGCCGGCAAACCGCTGCATGCAGCGCGGTTGCGGTTATCGCTAACCGCAACCGCGGCAGTGAGAACACTGCCACTCGCTACATTGTGTAGCGGTTCTTGCAGAACCGCTAGCGGTTTGCCGTGAGCGGGAATCGTGCGATTCCCGCTCAGGTGTGAATGGGCACTCAGGCCTTGGAGGCCCACTGATGTTTAGCACATTGCTTTGCTTTGCATTATACATTTTATTTTGTACAGAGTGGCTATATTTCACTTTTCCCTACCTGGACAAGCACATTTTGCTTCTTCTATTTTAATGGACTAAAGATTTTTACATTGTCAGTGCTAAGAGGATTGTAGAATCATACTGTACATCACACAAGCCATCTCTTAGCTGCAGTTGAAGTAACTGTTACAGATTTAATGCCCACAGCTGGGCTTTTTTACTGTCGCTTTCTTCCAGAGCTAGAAGATTTGATTTCCTCAGACTCTCGAGTCTGGTAAAATCCATCTGCATGTGCTGCCAGCAGACATTACAGCATGACCTTAACTTGCACTTCCTGTGTTTGTACCTTTTCAGTCAATATAGCAAATACTGTTAGATAAGCACAAACAGAGGTATTTCCAGTTCAGATCTGATAAATGGTGAGGTGTTGTTAAAGCAGTATGGTAAAACTGTGACATACAACAGTGATTTCCAAATGCAAAGCTTATGTAAACAACCAGTGAATCATTTGCTAATCTTTGCTCACCTTTTACTGACAATAACCAAGATTATAACTGCAATCATAACACATAAATGTTACTGCTATGGGCAGAGAAGGTTTAAGAATAAATGGACCCCAAGACCAAGTCAGGTTGCTATGCCGCCTGCCAATGCATCACCTGATTTGGGCCCTGCCGTAGATTGTAATGTTATTTACAGCTACAGTGGCGCAGGGGGAATTCCGCTAAAAACTGGGTGCCGGCAATAGCCAAACAACGAATTATGGCGCAAAAGAAATAATTAGGTAATGGGTAGGAGAATATAATTGTTATATTACCTAGCAAAGGGAGAGCTCCCCCTTTTCTTCTCCACGTGCCCAAATTACAGCCGCAGGGAACATACGTATGCCCCAAGGCAAGGTAATAGCTTTGAATCCCCATGATAGTTTTTCTGGTAAGCTAAAATGGTGAAAGGTGGTGGCAGCTGGGCCTCTTGACACCCACTAGGCCCCAGACACCTGCCTAGATTGCCTTGTGGATTATCCTGCTCTGGCTATGGGTACTAGTGATATATGTTGACACTAAAAGAAAAACAGCCACAAAGATCCAAAGCTGCTGGTGACTCTGTAGACCCAGACTGGCATGTGACTAAGTGTACATATGACCACGTCATTGTTCAGTTGAGCACAAAGTGAGCTGAAAGATGGCTCACCCTGCTACCGCTGAAATCCAGGGGTCACGTTAAAAAAACGTTTCTCCCTTGGGGGGCGGGGGCGTAGCTCATGCATGGTGTGCTTAGGACACTTTCCTGCTGTGCTCCCACCAAGCGGCTGCATAATCCCCTTCATAAGCTTTTATAAGTCCACTGTTCTAGCTCTAATAAGGTCGATCAGGAGAAGCCTTCTGGAAAAAAACAGCCAGGTGCCCAAGAACCACATCCAATTTTTTTTTTTTTCCTAGTGGGAGGGTTTGACCAATTGCATGAAAGGCTGCACCAGGATACACTATTAGCATGCAACAGCCGGACCAGCAAGCTTTCCACTGTGCACAACTAGGGTAGAAGCTCTATGCATTTGCCTCGCGGCACCTAGTGCACATATTGTTCAGAGGGTTAACAGACTAACATGTACCATATGAATATGGAACTTTGTTTTGCAAAAGGGGCTAGATGGAGCTTTGGGTTTGGTGGGAAAGTAACATGCACTGAGCCCACCCACCACTAATTATATCCTGTCTATCCGGACAGGTTTCATACCTTTTGGCAGAATACTGCTAAGTTTTGATTGACATGTTCTTGTTCTATATTAATGTAATAGTCTTCTGGTATACAAGCGCCTCATACTGGAATATAAGGAATGTTATGCAAGGTAAACCGACCAATGATATATGTATAATAGCTCTGGCAGGCGGCTCCCAAGGTGTGGCCCTAACTTGCACAGCACATCATGGCTTCTTCATGTATGAATCCTGACAACAGGTTCAATGCCAGGGCTGAGGGTTGTAAATGTGCCAGTTTTAATGTAAATTGGTTTAACAGCCCCAACAAATGCTCCCAGGTTTTACACAGTAGGCATATGGGTAAAGTCAGATATTAATGGTGCAGGGGACACACTTTCAGAGCAATAATATACCAATCTTGAAGCATAAGCGCTCTACCACCTGGTTCCACAGCTCTTTCCAGTACTCAAAATCTAAAGAGTTCTGCACAGCCTTGCATAAAACCTTACCATTCTCAGACCCTGAGCCCCTAATAAACCCCCTAGGAAGGTACATAGTCCTTAGATTGAAGATAGGTGGAAGACAGCACACTTTCATTCTATTTGCTAATCAAGACCAAGGGCAATGGTTAAGATACTTGCCTAAACTGTAATAATTTGCTACAAGGGGCTGGCCAGCAACACTTATTCAGTAGAGGGGAAGCCTCACTTATAAATTACTTATTGTATATAAGGAAAGCAACATAAACCCAATGAGCACCGCCTTAATCATAAGCGTTCACTAGATAAACAACATGTATGGTATATGGTTACAAATGAGGTCAGCAAAGTGTACCAATCCCCTCTGTTCCCTTTCCCCAGGCTCCTCCCTTCCTTATTACCTAATCTTTTTTTCCTACGACTCCCCTCCCCCACTTGCCATACCCACCTACCTCCCTTTATACAAAAATAGCAATCAAAGGTTATTTGCAGTTTATGTAATCTACTTGTTGTATGATGACGATGGCCTTCAAGTACTATGTGCCTGTAAACTATGTTTTAACCTTGATTGCCAATAAAAATTGATTTGTTTTAGCAACTCAGAGGAGGAACGTAAATTGGGGGCCAGCTATTGCCGGCACCTGAATTACAAGGATTTCTTGAGAAATCCCCAGGTGCTGCCACAGCCGTAATAACATTACGGTCTATGGTGGTGACCAAGTCACACGCAGCGTGGTGCCGATCAGGCTTTGAGTTGACCTGATCTGAGTGGCTGACCCTGCACAAGCTCAGGATAGGCAAGGTTGTGTATGAACCTGCTGTCAGGTAGGATTAGCTCATATGCTTACCTTGCCTGGTACGTGTTTTAATAATTATGAAATAAGCTTGTCTTCCATTTTGAATTAAGAAGAGTTAATGTGATGCCATCTGTATGTTTCAACTCTAAAATAAGGGAAACTAAAACAGTTGGATAACGTAGGTGTTGCAAGTACAAAAGAACCAAGGATGTGCAGGCACGTATATGGAAAAAAAAGGCTATGAGCAAAAAGGGCGGCGGATATAGTCACTAGTAGAATATTGGTAAAATTACAGATATTCTACTAGTTAACTTTAATTGATTCAGTGCAGACCGGTTATGATGGTACTTTTAAGAGCAGCACAAGAATACCAACATTTCCTATATAAACACTAAATTACATGTTAATAATAATAAGTAATTCCAATATTTGTTTACTGCTTTTATCCTGTCAGACTAAAAGTGCTTGCGAGGCAGCCACTAGAGCACACTCAGTAGGCAGTAGCAGTGTTAGGCAGCCTTGTCCAAGAACTCCTTACTGAATAGGAGATGGCCTACTGAATCCACGTCTACTATGACAGAGGCAGAGCACTTAACCGTTACAATACCCAGACACATTAAATGGGCCATTGAGCTGTAGACATGTCACGAACATAGAATTTTCCGTTCCCGAACAGCAAATGTGAATGCAAACCCGGGGAACCGCCATAGACTTCAATGGGCAGGCGTATTTTAAAACCTAAAAACCCTGTTTCTGGCCACAAAAGTGATGGAAAAGTTGTTTCAAAGGGACTAACACCTGGACTGTGGCAGTGTGCCGGAGGGGGGGGGGGGGGTTGCATGCCAAAAGTCCCACCAAAAATTACGGAGTTGACACAAAGTTGGGTTTTTTTAACCCCCAAAGGGCAGAAATCACATTACATTCTTACAAATAATGCACTGGAGTGGTACTGTGCATGCAACTTAATGTAGCAACAATAGCACTAATGTGCACAGCTCTGGGTGTCGGTAGGCTGTGGAGTGTCACACACAAAGAAATGCAATAGTACTATCAGATTACTGTGAAATAATAATGCACTGAAGTGATACTGTGCCTGCAACTTAATGTAGCAACAGCAGTAGTGTGCACACAGCTCTGGGTGTCAGTGGGCTGTGGAGTGTCACACACCAAGGCAAAAACACAGGAGACTGATGTACTAACCCTTAAAAGGGCTGTTTGGGGTGCTTTCACAGCAACAAAGGAACAAGAACACAGCTAATGCTTTCCCTACTGATCTGCAGCAAGTCTGACCCTGCTTTTACTAACAGTCAGCAGCCAGCAGAGAATTAACGAATATGGCTGCCGCAACTGCTTTTTAATAGGTGGGTCCAGGAAAGGGTACTAGCTAATTGGCTGCCATGTGTCTGCTGACTGTGAGGTAAGGGGTCAAAGTTTTGTTCCATGATGATGTATAGGGGGCAGTTCGATCACGCCATATGTTGGCAGTTCGCCAAGAATCTGAACAGCAGAAATTCCCTGGGAACTGTCCGCCGGTGAACTGTTTGGGCCATGTCTATTTGCTGTTCATTTGTTGGAGTTAAGGGCCTTCCAGTTGCAAAACGGTAAGAGAAGGGAGGGAGAGTTACCCTCTTTTGAATACAGGGAGGAAGAATGGATGTAAACATTGAAGGACTCCAACAGTTTTGTTGACAGGGTCTATAATTTGTAGCAACTCCATTGACGCTACCTATATGTACACTTCTGTGTGGCATTTCTGATGCACCCAACTCATACTGCAAGTCTGCAATGCGGTCCATGCTCCATCTAAGAGCACACCACCTCCTCAAATGTACTGCTTCCTCATAACTGTTCCTTATGCCATGTGACTATTCAGTGCAGTAGAAAATAGTGGGTTACGTGAGTATTTGTGTTCCTGTACACGTTTTCAGCAAGTAATTTCAGCCCTATATATGTGTTTTTTCAGGAGTTTTCCTTTAAATACTCCTATTGTTAAAGCGTATTATATTTGCCAAGCCATTGTCAAAACAAGCATAAAATAGATGTTAAACAATCAGGCAACACAGTGTAGAAAAAGATGGTAGAGCCTTTTATTTCTAAGAAAGCAAACATAATAGCATAGGCACTGCATAGTAGGTAGTCAGTGCCAACATTATGACATTTTCTTTAAAGCTTGAGATTATAGCAGCCAGTGATATGACTGAATTGCATGCATACAGATTTTTTTTTATTTCTTTATATAGAGATGTTTTGCAGCTTAGATAATAAAAATCACTTTATGTGCCAGCGTTAGTTAGGAATTTATTTGCGCATTGAAAATCTGTAAGTACTGTGGTTAGTCAAATTACTGAGCTATTTGGACAGGTGGCTTGCTAACGCAAATTTCATATTTACAGTAAATTTGTCTAATTATTACCCATGTGCCCTTTTATGACAGGTGTTTTTAAGTACAGGTTCTACTATATTTTTCTTATTAGGCAAATATGGAGCTATGCATGCATAATTTAAGCAAACACTTTTTACTCCAGATGCAGTGCATAGTCTCTGAATGTTTATTCACTGGATACCTAAAGTGGCAAATATAATTTCCTAGGCTGTGAGAACAGCTGTTAGATGCTAGTGCTATTTGCTCTGTATCAGTAATGCAAGCTGCTGTTTAAAAGTACATGAAGATTGCTGCTTCTTCTATCTCTCTCTCTGGGAAAAAGAGAGGATGGAGTAGAGGCTGACCTTAGGGTCAAGGTCTCAACAGGTCTATGGACTTGCTTCTTATTCTAGTTAGATTGTTATCAGTGGCATAGGACAAAACAAAGTGATCACAGTAAAGGTATTACTTCCAAATGTGAAGTGTAGTTTCAGTTAAATAAATTGCTATAATCCATATTTGAAATGAATAAGAAAAAATGAATGACATACTGCAGCAGTTGGTGAGCTCTGGATAGTCCAGAGGCTTCCAGGATCCTTGTAAAGGCCACAGGGATCCTCTTCATCTTTTGGCTGGCCTAGCTCCTAGTATTTATATAGCACCATCATCTTCTGCAGCACTGTACAGAGTATATTGTCTTGTTACTTAATTGTCTCTCAGTGATACTCACAATCTAACTCCTACCATAGTCATATGTCCATTGTACTTTAGGACCAGTTAAGGCTTTGCTTCCACCTGCTTCCTCATCACGTACGGCCAGTGGGAACTGACAGTATAATGTCCGCTCTGATAGTCCCCAGGGATGCAGCTGGAGCCCAGGGCGGATGCGCCCCCCATGGGGGGGGGGGAGACATCTGCCTGGTCTGGGATTATCGCGGAGTGCACAGAAGTGCGGTCTGCTTACTGCGACGGATGCTGCAGATCCATTGCAGCGTAACAAGCATGAACTGCTCCTATGTATAGCATAGGAGCCATTCACTCTCTGCTTAGCAATGAGCGGAGAATGGACAAAAAAAGTCTGTTCTCCGCTCTAGGAAGAACAGAGCCTTAGTGGGAAGCCAAATAACATATCTGCATCTAGACTGGGGAGGTGAAGGTTCGCACATGCCCAGCAGAATGAAACCAGTCATGCATCACATTTGTCCTTTGTGCGTGGACACTTCTTTGTACTGGGCATGCTAAACCTTACTTGCACATGCCCAGTCCAGATGTGCTCATCTGCAGCCACCAGTTGAATAGGAGGACCCTGCGCTGGAATGGTGGGCTGCAGGAGGATATAAGAAGCCTGGACCACCCTAGACTTCCAACTACGGTAAGTATGTAACTTTTTTTTTCACTTCAGGCGTACTTACCGTATATAATTGCTACACAAGTTATTTTGTGATTTGCGACTATCAAGTGCCTTTTTATTTCATTTTGGAGCAACCTATATATTTGTTTTTACATTTCAAGAGATTTCAGATTTTTCTTATCTGGAACCGTAGCACTTTTTAGTGTATTGTTTGGTTTGCTTACTGCTTACCAGCATGCTGCATGTCTAACTAGCAGGACAGGAAAGACATTTGTTGCTGATTTTACACAGTTGCACTGCATGAAATTATTTCAGTGTTTTCTCTTAGCAGCCATTTGGAATTTCTGTATTTGTAATTTAAATTAAAGCAAGGGTTTGAAATACTTTCCAAAATCATTGCAGAGGATTGTTTTTTTTATTATTAAAAATAGAAAACAGGTTCTTACAAATAATCTTTGGAATGTCTTCTCTGTAATTTTAAAGTGTTATCCGTGGTTATTTTGAGAGTCTCCTGATTGCAGCATAGATATCTCTCAGTTTATATGCATTTGAATTATGCAAGCCAATTGTGGTTGATACAGCAACCACTATCTGGAGACAAGGTGTGCCACAACAGCATCCTCTGCACTTTGAGAATGATCCAAGCAATCTTAAAGTAGTTGGTTTTAATAAGCATGTTTGTAAGCGCTTTTGTTTAGCGATTGGAGTTTTTTTTTTCCTGCAGACAATCAGGAAGTAAACACTTTGACCTGGAACTGAATATCTTTAATGTACTTTGTAATCAAAAACATTGCTTATCCAAGTGCTTTTTAAAGCGCTTAGAGCTTTTCCCATATTTTTCATTGAAGCGCAACACAAGAGGTTTTTTTACCTATTTGGCGGCGCCAGCTACAATTATGCAGCACATTGGTAAAAAAAGGTTTCTCGTTGGAATTTTGTATAATTTCTTGAAATGGCAATTTCTCTAGATCACATCCATTATAATTATATTTAAATGAATTGACTTATTTTCTTATAGCAAAGAAACTGGATGTGATAAGGAGGATAAGGCCTGGTGCCACAATTCTGCTGTGGGACATTTATTGTGAGGATATGGCATGCAACTGGTTTTCCACCATTTGACCTCAATGTTAAGGATATCAGCGTGAAACTGTATTTTTCTGAGAATATTGGCATGAGCCATTTATTCTGAGGATATAGCATGGGGTCATTAATAAAATTACATTATTATTACAAGAGATTCCAAACTATACCATAAGTCACCCATTGGGTCCTAAAAAAAAAAAAATAAATAAAAATACATGCATTTGGATAGTTACCCACAGTATTATGTAGAGGCTAAGAACTTTTACAGAATTAACACTTTATATTACATAGTTACATAGTTACTTGGGTTAAAAAAAGACATACGTCCATCGAGGTCAACCAGACTTATGCAGACTCATTTATACCGTTATAAATATCTTGCATGTTCTACATGTTGATTCAAACATTTTGTTCTAATGGGAACAGTGGCCTCCTAATGGTTAGGAGAAAAGTGCCTATAGCCTGTTGTCTGTCATTAGTCTTACAACTGGTGGTTTTAGAGGAAAAAGTATGTATTCACTAGATGCACAGTTAACACGTATATAAGTCTTCTTGGGGAAAAATGTGAATAACAATGTACAATAAAGATATGTTACTACAAAATATCTTTCATGTATGTGGCTGCTGAAGCTAGAAGCCACATTATGTTTTCTCTTTGAATTGCCTTGCTGATCAATCCTTCAAAAGTTAATGTACTTTGGTTTGTTACTCCTTGGAATTTAGTAAGGGCTACGTTTTTCTTTATTGTATATTGACTTCAGCCAGCAACGTTAAATAAGGACTCTGTAGCTTACAGCATTTTTCTCTCTGCTATATTCTCCTTACTGTAGAAGTATGAAAAGTATGAAATTTGCTCATTATTAAATGCTCAGTGCTTTTTGTGTTCCACCTATTGCCCTTTGGCACTTGACATATTTTCTGATTCAATATCATAATTGTTTGAGCTCCACTGTCTGGTGATTCACTAGCTCATGCTGTTCTGGAATGAAGTCTCTGGTTAAGCTACAGTATTCTAAGCTATGCCTGTATACTCTTTTGTGTGTTTGAGATCCAACCTTTTTTTTCTATCGCTTTTCATCTTCTTCCCTGTCTGTTACCCTTAGCTCATTTTTTGTCTGCTCTCCCCTATTCTTTTGCTCTGTTTGGCACTCTCCATGTCTTTTCCAATCCTTTTCTGTTTAGCAGTGAATGTTTCATGCACCAGTAATCCTGCTCTGTTATGCCACTGCCTTTTAATATCCAACTCGGAGCACCATGCAGACAATGCAGACTTTTGGTTTCAAATAGTTACCTTGCCTTGCCAAAGAAGAAAAACATTTCCATAGTGTGTGAATGAAGAACATTTACTGTCTCTAGCATATTAGCCAAGGGCTAATTTTAAGTGCAACCGTCCTAGTTCTTTGGGAAAAAAAGAATGGTAGGACTATTGCTACTAGCTAATAAAATGTTAAAATAGTTGCTTAAAATGACAGGATTGCCTAAACAGTATAAACTATTCATGGGAAATGTGTCAGAAATGTTGCTGAAAAGAATTTGAGCATCCACTAAATTTTCACTGGATAAATTCTGCTATTATCCTTCAACAAGGTATTCCCAGCTTATAAACAGAAAAAAATCAGTTTTCCAAAATAAGAGCATCATAAAAGGCTTTTAAAGCTGATTTTCTTTTTCTGTCTTTTTTTTACTTCTTGCTCTGGAACGTGAAATAAAATGATTTAATAAAAAAAAAAATCAAAACTGAAATTGCTAACATTTCTTTCACTGGTAAACCGTTCTCTGGCCAACAACCATGTGAATGAGCTAATCTAATTTCTTCCCCAGAAATCCATAAAAAGGAAACTGGTTACACATTTAAGGGCTCATTCAGATAAACAGCTAAATGCTCATATGCCGGGGTTAAGAGCCTTCCGGTTACAAAATAATGCAATCATATAAGAGTGCTTGGATCTAGAAATGTGTCAGCGTTTTACACGCGGTGTGGTTACTGTTTGGTAGCTAAATGTAAAAACATGCTGCACATCGCATTCAGGTCAGCTACCCCCCACACAGATGCACATGCAGAGATCGTCACAAGCGCTGGATGCTTGCAGCCATCTGCAGGCACCCAGAACATAAACTGGAGCAGATGACAAGCAGTTAAGTGTACTGCTGTCAGCCACTATTTATTTTACATTTAAAAGTGCCCTAAAGGGTATTAATTTATTTTTATATAAGCGTTCTTTTCAAGATTTTTAGAATTTAGCACTTAAAACAAATTTATTTGTACAATAAGACCTTGGATTGAGAGTAACTTGATTTAAGGGTTCTTTGCTATACAAGCAAAAATTACTGGAAAATTTTGACTTGATATACAAGCAACATCTTGATATACAAGCAAAAAAAAGTATACAAGTGTCACATCACCACAACTGAGCCGATAGTTCTTCCTTTGGCTATGCAGGATTGTACTTAAAGTGGATCCAAGATGAAAAACTAACTGACAAGTAACTTGTCTATATATCTTATCTAAAGTTTAGATAGTTTACACAGCAAATCTAGCTGCAAACAGCTTCAACAGTTTCATGTTTTAGTCCTGTGATACAATGACAGCGGACATGTTTTGTTTGTCACATTACACACTGGCAAGCTGCAACTGCATCTCCAGCCCTCGGCTCACTCCCCTCTCCTGCTCCCTCCTCCCCCCTGCCTCTGAAATATCTGGCTAGTAACCTCCTCCTCCTGCCCAGGCTGAGCTCCCATAAGCCCTTGCTGCATGGAGTGCCAAGGCACTTTAAGCTGTGGGCGAGGCTTGTTTAGTTTATAGGGAATTAAAGTATTAAAACAAAACAAAAGTATTTGGCTTGAGGAATGCCCGACAAACTATATGTAAGGCTTACCAAACACACAATTGGAGAACCTCACTCCCAAACAGTTCTCTGCTGCTTTATAAAGCCTGCAGGCTGCTTATAAGCCAATGAAAAGTGCACACATAATACACCTAGCTTCCAGTGATAATCAAGCAAAAGCTGAGCAAGTCAGCCAATTAGTAGGAGAGGGCTTCAGTTGCATATAGACAATGGCTATATGACCAGCAGGGGGCACCAGCGTGCAGGATATTCCCTCTCATCTGCCCCCCTCCTAACTAAGCCTGCAGGCTTTATAAAGCAGCAGAGAACTGTTTGGGAGTGAGGTTCTCCAATTGTGTGTTTGGTAAGTTTTAGAGCAGTAGGAGACAGGCCTTGGATGTGGCAGCTCCAAGGTTTTGGCTGCGCTCACATATGGTGTTGGATGCTGGTTCTGGGGCCCCGGGCAGTGAGAGTTCCCGGGGCCCCAGGCTGGCTCATGCACCATTGTTTTTAATTATTGTAGTATCCCATGCAGTTTAGTTAGGAGGGGGGCAGATGAGAGGGAATATCCTGCACGCTGGTGCCCCCTGCTGGTCATATAGCCATTGTCTATATGCAACTGAAGCCCTCTCCTACTAATTGGCTGACTTGCTCAGCTTTTGCTTGATTATCACTGCAAGCTAGGTGTATTATGTGTGCACTTTTCATTGGCTTATAAGCAGCCTGCAGGCTTTATAAAGCAGCAGAGAACTGTTTGGGAGTGAGGTTCTCCAATTGTGTGTTTGGTAAGTTTTAGAGCAGTAGGAGACAGGCCTTGGATGTGGCAGCTCCAAGGTTTTGGCTGCGCTCACATATGGTGTTGGATGCTGGTTCTGGGGCCCCGGGCAGTGAGAGTTCCCGGGGCCCCAGGCTGGCTCATGCACCATTGTTTTTAAACTATATGTAAGGAACACAATTCTGGAATGAGTAAAAGTTTATCTAAGTGTAGAGACTGTGCAAAGTCACATTTCCATGAAATCCTCAAAAGTAGCTGTCATTGGATAAAGTCCTTGTTATAGCGATACACATAAAAAAAGGTTGAGGAGAGCCCATAGATGGCAATGATTCTGTTATAGTGAAAGTCTTGTTTACTGTAATGCTTGGGGGTTATACTTTGAGCACCCAGAGCAACGAGGCTGGTAGCTGAATAATGGAAGAGGCTACAGAGGCTTCCCAGCGCAACTTCAGCTCTGGGCTTCTGATATCGCTACAAATAAAACACAATGGCAGCACAGTGCGATGTTGCACTGCCTTAGTTCACACTGTGCTGCCTTAGCGATAGCAAGCATTCAGACAGGTACAAGACAGGACTATAGATTGGAGCGTAACTAGTAGCAGCCGCAGCTCACAGTCACATCCACAGAAGCAGAGCAAGCAGACTAACAACAGTCACCATATCAAGAAAAAATGAACCTAAACACCAGTATAGCTGCACTCAAGAAGAGAAAATGTATTGCACTATTAATATGCCTCAAAATATGATTAAATAGAGCAAAAAAAAACCCAAAATCAATTAAGGGTAAAGTTACATGTGCCTTAAAAGTAATGAACAATAAAGAAACACCATACATCACAGTCACACTTGCCTATTGCACGAATCCTAATAAATATAGTCCCTTCATAAGGAGTAAAGTGCTGGACTAGTGATCACATATATTCAAAAAAATACTGGCCAGAAAAAAAATATATATATATAGCGTACTATTCAATCCGGAGACACAAATGTCCATATACATGTGACCTCTTGTATAAGAAAATGCATAACCTCCTCAAAAGCCTTTAGAACACAGGATCCATATAGCAAGTCCCATCAGCCATTTAGTATGAGTTTCACTGCTGGTGATTTCATATACTGCTCATTACAAGAAAAGTAAAAAGGCATACGACCTGTTCAGCGACCGAACACCTCCAGCAACTCAATTACGTGCAATCCAGCATTTCAGTGCCATGCACCCACAGTAAACAGTTCCTTCATATGTTGTAGCGCTGGTTGCGGCAGTATATACAATGGATGACAACCTTGTAAGTGATATGCGTGCAGTGGCTTATTCCAGCCTGATTGTAAGCTGTCCTCATGGAGCAAGCCTCCTTACCACAGTCCCCTGCTTGCCATCCATGTACTGCCACGTGAGAGTCACTTGTGTCGATCCAGGATGCACGTCAGCAGCGGCTGTTAATGCATTTCGCCCCCCGCCATCTTGGGGCTTCATTAGAACTTCATCAGAACAGTCACCAGCAAGCATCCACCCAGGCAAGACTACATGATAGAACGTAACTAATAGCAACTGCAGCCTATAGTTACGTTCCCAGAAACTAGAGTAGCAGGAATACTCCAGTCATCAACGTGGTAATAGCAGAATCCAAGCTATCTGGATAATGGACTTCACTGACCCACCGCGGATGCAGCGAACGTCCATCAAGCATGGAACTAGGCAATACACAATAATATGAAAAATAACAAACTGCTCAACTAATGGATAAATGTATATTAGCAAGTCTGCATATATATTTATCAAGAAACTAGCTAAAGCACAAGTAATAAGGTCGCATAGAACTACAATAACAGAATTATACAGAGTAACAAGGTGCCCAGCAGACCAGCGTACTGACCGCTATGACAGGCAGGGTCTAAAATGGAAGGCAGACTTTTAAACCGGCATCAGCCAATGGATGCAAGTATGCAAATTTCCACACAGCTGAATGGTAATCATTCAATCCTGAGCTGGCTTGATTACCATTTGCTAGCTGGCTGTGAATGCAAAGGACTCCCATAAGAAATACATGCAGTATTATGTAACAACATGCATGCAGGAAATCCAGGGCTATCTGGCCACAGCTCAGCTGCAACAAGCAATTGGTGGAATGATGACAGCATCCTGAGCTGCCCAGAACTGCAGAGCGATTGCAAATGACAATGAGACTTATTGCAAATGCACAACCGAATGCAAGCAGATAAGCCAGAACTGTCCGTTTGCAGCTCCACTGCGACAGAACACGCTACAGGAGGGATCCTTACATTTACATTTTTATTTTATACTTTTATTACTATAAATGTTTTTGGGTTGTGGAACGAATCAGTTGAGTTTGCATTAATTCTTAGGGAGAAAGAGTGCTTTGGATCACAAGCATGTTTCCAGAACGAATTATGCTTACCAATCAAGGTTCCACTCCCACTGTACTTAATATTAATTTCTGATTAGGGACATATAAAATATTACAAATTATTTTGGAGTTCATTTTGCTGATTTGGCTGGTAACATTATATGAGCAAAAAGAGTCCCTTTTAACTGTTGCAGTAAACAAATTCTCTAACATTACAAAAAAAGCAAAGCACATATGTTTTATATGAAACTAGTAGACCCAAGCCCATTTAAAAATGGGTTCTAGGTTTTTTTCCTGCCGCCGCACGTGCGCACACCCACACCAGCCTAGTGCACGCCCGTGTAAGAAACTATAAGTTGGTTGCTATGGGCAACAACACAACACCTTTGTTCGGCACCAGCAACTCATTAACAAGAGCTGCAAACATGACTCTCATCACAGCAACAGCATTGGAGATAGAACTTCTCAGGCATCCTCAGAGTTTAGAAGTTTATTCCGTCCACAGATATACAGTACAGTTCGTTACATCTTAGCAAAGCAGATTATTCTTTAGTAAGTCTTTTGCACTGCAGCTTCTTGATTCCCTTGCATGGAATCAGGTTTCCTCTTATGTCTATCCTACGTTACATCTATCCTAAATAGCTCGGAGGCCTATCTAATATATACAGCATACAGTTATCTAAGATGACAAGACATAAATAAGAGTAAAAGGTTGAAAGCCAGCAAAGAGAAGTGCCTCTCCGTAGGCCCCTCAGTGGCTTTAATACCAACCAGGAAAGAGTTAAATGTGACATCATCTGAGCCATCCCCCCAAACCTGTAATTGGCTCAGACCCCTCGTGGTGTCATGACACGCACCTACTTAATTAATATTCCGGGTGCTTTCTAATCCAGTTACAAGGAATGCCATGTTTAGTAAATATTGGCTATGTTTACCTTTCTGTCGACTAACATTCTGGGGCAGTTTAGGCCTATGACCTTCCACAAGGAACATGTTCCTGGTAACTGACTGCATCATCTCTTCTGTGAGAACCTCTACTTAAAGGTATACTCTGCGAACCGAGCCTTTTACCCAAACTCAGGCCAAATAACTGAGGCCTACTAAAATTAACAGCCTCACCTGCCTCGCCCACCTTGCTCTCCTACCCACCTCTCTCGCCCGCCTCTCTCCCTGGTCCCGTCCAGCTGTCCGTTACTGCGCACATGCGCAGTAGCAAAAAACAGGGACACGGACAGCTGGATACAGTGACACAGGGGTTTTATTGTATAGGATGTTATCTTTAGCAGTAAAACAAGACCTTTCCTGGACTTGCAAAGGTTGCTGTTTAAATCAGCAGGTGGAGCTCCAAAACAAATATAACATTTTAATTTTGATACATAATATTTTCAAGATACCTCTATACAATCATTAATGGATGGATTTTGCCAAGATTGTCATTAATGTAAGTACTTCCGGTAACTTTGCTTATAGAGTAATGCAATAGTTGGCCTCACACCTACTGTCTTCTGAGCACTGACTTGTGTAAGTATTGAAAGTCTAATTTAAATTGACAGATGATTGCATCTATTTGTATCACAATATTAATGGAACCTGTAACTGCAGAAAGGTGGCTTCTCCACGTTCACGTTCCAAATTCACCAATTTCAATACCTTAAGATTATAACATGTCTGTATTGTTCAGTATGGGGCAGTGAGTTAGCTTGCTCTGTTCTCAAACAGTAGTGATTGAGTGAATATCAAATTTTCGGTTTGAATGCCAATTTACCGCAAATGTTCGTGAAACGGCTGTTTGCAGCAGGCTCCATATCATAGTTAGCAGGGGCATGTGTGCCCCTGCTAAAACGCCGCTATCCCGCGGCTTAACTGGGGGCCCTTCACCCCCAAACCCACCCCCGAAAAAGTTGGTCGCAAACTTGGTCATAAAATTCTCTTCCTGGAGGCAGGGCTAACGGCTGCAGCCCTGCCTCTCAGCGCCGTCTATCAGACACACATCGCCGCCTCTCCCCTGCCCCTCTCAGTGAAGGAAGACTGAGAGGGGCGGGGGAGAGGCAGAGATACGCGTCTGACAGACGCGTGTGGGGCAGGGCTGTGGCGGTTAGCCCTGCCCCAATGCGGAAGCGCTCCCCCCCTGTACGGAGGGGATTTGGGGGTGAAGGGACCCCCGTTAAGCCGCGGGATAGCGGCGTTTTAGCAGGGGCACACATGCCCCTGCTATCTATGAGGTCTGAAGCGAGATTTATTCTCGCTTCAGACTCTCTTTAAATGGCAGCTGAATGGCCTCCAACTTTAGCGGTTAATACCAAAGCCCCCTTACAAGCTGGAAACATAATTTGCAGGGTATGTGGAGGATGGCAGTGGGTACAAGAGGAAAACATTTTTTTTCTAAAAGACTTGATAGTTTTTTGAGAAAAAAAACTTAATAGTTTGTGAGAAAATCAATGTTTAAGTTCTAGTTCTGAATGTGGGAAATATTTCAATGTCCACTGACTTTAGTGGTTAATAGCAAAGCCCCTTATGTGCTAGAAACATCAAATTTACAGGGTACATGTATAACTTTGTTCTATGTTGTATAACCTTGTTATGTCTGTCATCCTTGTATCATTGTATCTATTTATTGTCCAGCGCTGCGTAATGTGTTGGCGCTTTATAAATTCAATAAATAATAAAAATAATAATACAGGGTCTGTTTAGGATGGCAGTGAGAACAATAGGAAACCATTTTTTTTTCAAAAAGACTTTATAGTTTTTGAAAAAATCAATGTTAAAATTAGAAATAAAAAATAGGAATAATGTACATGTATATAATGCTTAGGTTAGGTTATAATTAACATGTATATAAATGTATTTATTTGTATTATTTTATAAATGTTCAGAGTGTGGGAAATACAAAACAATGATGTGGGGTCCCCCCTCCCAAGCCTCTTTAACCCATTGTCCCCATGCAGGCATGTGATAGCCAGAATGCAGAGCCCCAGCTGCGTGGCGCTAGCTATAGTGGTTGCGTTACTCTAGCTATAGTTAGTATAACTAGAGCTGGCACCATCCTCCTGTGCGGCTTCCATTTTCCTCCCCACCCACCCACCGCCCTTTAGCACCCACTCATGCCGTCAATGGGGATCAGGAGGATCCCCATTGGTCTGTTATTAGACCAATAGAGAGCCTTGGAGTCAAAGTGTAAAGATGCTTTTGAGCTCTAGCTATATAGAGTATAGCTAGAGCTGTGCTGTGCGGCGGGGAGCAGCAGTGTGTGTCGGCAGGTGCACGGAATGGCAGAGATCTTCAATCAAGGTCGCAAGATAAAGGATATTGGTGTTGGAATTTTTAGAGGATATTGGCATGGGAACTTTTTTAAAGGTACAGGTAAGTATTTCTGGTTAATTAAGATTAACAAAGGACTTTTTTCATCATTGTTTTTATTTCATTTAACCCTTTATGGAAATTGGTAAGGAGTACTATGTTTTATTATACTCATTTCTCGTGTGTGTGTGTGGGGGGGGGGGGGGGGCACCTGGGGGACTCCCAGATGGGTGGCCTGGGGGTCTCCCAGATGCCACCATGAACTCCCCAGGAAGTCGGCGGCCCCACCTCCTCCTGGGGCACCGGAGTTGGGGAAGAGCCCCTTGTCCATGGATTCGACAAGGGCTCTGGGGGAGACTTAGCCGCCCCTCTCTTCCAGAGCCCACCCATACCATGGACCAGTGATGAGCGAAAATGCAAATATTCTTTTCGCCAAATTTTCGCGAAAATAAATACTATTTTCGTTTCGAAAGGCGAAAATTCGCCGAATATTTTCGCATTAATTTTCGCCTAAAGTCCGTTTTTTCGCGTTTAATATCTAAGCCCCCTTACAAGCTAGAATCACCAAATTTGCAGGGTATATTAAGGAGATATGTGGGTACAAGTGGAAAATGAAATTTTTTCAAAAAGACCTTATAGTTTTTGAGAAAATCGATTTTAAAGTGTCAAAGGAAAAAAGTATACATTTAAATGCAGTAAATGACAGTTACTGTAGCAAACCTAGCAGTAGTGTAAATTTACTAATATCAAAAGAAAGGGCCAAGTGTAAGTGCCATGGGCCAAGTGCAAAGGGCCAAGTGCAAAGGGCCAAGTGCAAGTGCAAAGGGCCAAGGGTCAAATCAAAAGGGCCAAGTGCAAAGGGCCCTTGGCTCTTGGCCCTTTGCCTTTGCACTTGGCCCTTTTCATTTGACTCTTGGCCCTTTGCACTTGCACTTGGCCCTTTGCACTTGGCCCTTTGCCTTTGCACTTTGCCCTTGCACTTGGCCCTTTGCACTTGGCCCATTGCACTTGTACTTGGCCCTTTGCCTTTGCACTTGGCCCTTTGCACTTGCAATTGGTCCTTTGCCTTTGCACTTGGCCCTTTGCCTTTGCACTTGGCCCTTTGCACTTGGCCCTTTGCACTTGGCCCTTTGCATTTGGCCCTTTGCACTTGCACTTGGCCCTTTGCACTTGGCCCTTTGAACCTGCACTTGGTCCTTTGCACTTGGCCCTTTGCCTTTGCACTTGGCCCTTTGCCTTTGCACTAGGTCCTTTGCACTTGGCCCTTTGCATTTGCAATTGGCCCTTTGCACTTGGCCCTTTGCCCTTGCACTTGGCCCTTTGCACTTGGCCCTTTGCCCTTGCACTTGGCCCTTTGCACTTGGCAGTTTGCACTTGGCAGTTGGCCCTTTCTTTTGCTATTAGTACATTTACACTACCTCTAGGTTTGCTTAAAGAGTAACTGTTAGCCCCCAAAGTGAAATTTAAATCTCTATAGCAATGTTTTATTTAGTATTTAAGTGAGCCAAAAAGCCAATGCAGAACTTAAAAATCAATCTAATTTTTTTACTATGTAGCCTTTTGCCCAAGCTCCGGACGCAAAGCTGCATATCAGATACTGATGAGCATGCAGAGCATGCCTATGTCTGCCCTATGCGGCTTTGCGTCCGGAGCTTGGGCAAAAGGCTACATAGTAAAAAAATTAGATTGATTTTTAAGTTCTGTATTGGCTTTTTGGCTCACTTAAATACTAAATAAAACATTGCAATAGAGATTTAAATTTCACTTTGGGGGCTAACAGTTACTCTTTAAGTAACTGTCATTTACTGCATTTAAATTTATACTTTTTTCCTTTGAAACTTTAAAATCGATTTTCTCAAAAACTATAAGGTCTTTTTGAAAAATTTCTTTTCCCTCTTGTACCCACATATCACTTTAATATACCCTGCAAATTTGGTGATTCTAGCTTTTAAGGGGGCTTAGATATTAGGTGAAAATTAATGCGAAAATATCATTGCGAAATTTCGCCTTTTGAAGCGAAAATAGTACTTATTTTCGCAAAAATTCGGCGAAATCGAAAATGGGATTTTCGATGCGAAAATGGCTTTGGCGAAAATTCGCAAGCAACACTGCCATGGACCATGCAATGCAAAATATTGCCTATTCGGCGCCCGACAGGAAAAAAGGGCGCCCGAGAAATAGCGGTTACAGGGATCGTGTTAGCAAAAGTTTTCGTTTACAGAATAATGTTTATAACAAATATCGTTTACAAGTTTGTTTTGACTTTGTGTTATACTTATTTTTTCGTTTTTAAATTTCGCATATAGCAGTTTTTACTTATTTTTTCGTTTTAAAATTTCGCTTACAAAAGTATAACTAAATTTTCGTTTACACTCCTCTGAACATTTAAAAATTCGTTTTCATATGTATAATGCTTAAATACCGTTTGTCAACCTGATTGTATTAGAAATACATCGCTTTTGGTATTAACTTTGTTTTTACACTTATAATGTGTTGATTATAGTTACTAAAAATCGCTTTTAATATTAGTGTTATTTTAAGATTTCTAATGCATACGTGATTGTAAGGCTATCTATTGTATTGTATATATCTATATATACTTTTCTCTATTTATAATTTTAATGTATACGTGATTTTAAGGCTATTTATTCTATTACAAATTTATAAATTATTTTATTCATGTTATTTGTAGTAAAGTATTTTAAGGATTAAATATATTATTGTTTATATGTGTTCAGGGTGTTTGTGCAGTGGGGATGGTTAGGTTTAGGCATTACCAGGGGGGGGGGGGGGGTTAGGGGTTAGGGATAGGTACAGGGAGGGTTAGGTAAAGTTACAGTATAATATACGCAACCAGGGGGTGGTAAGGGTTAGGCACCACCAGGGGGGTGGTTAGGGTTAGGCACCACTAGGGGGGTCTAGGGGTTAGGGTTAGGTACAGGGAGGGTTAGGTATAGTTACAGTGCAATATACACCACCAGGGGGGTGGTTAGGGTTAGGCATTACCAGGGGAGATTTAGGGTTAGGCACCACTAGGAGGGTGCTTAGGTTTAGGCACCACCAGGGGGTGGTTAGGTTTAGGCACCCCCAAGGGGTGGTTAGATTTAGGCACCACCAGGGGGTGTTTAGGTTTAGGCACCACCAGGGGGGTGGTTAGGTTTAGGCACCACCAGGGGGGTGGTTAGGGTTAGGCACCACCAGGGAGGGTCTTAGGGTTAGGCACCACCAGGGGGTGGTTAGGGTTAGGCACCACCAGGGGGTGGTTAAGGCTAGGCACCACCAGAGAGGTGGTTAGGGTTAGGCACCACCAGGGGGGTGGTTAGAGTTAGGCACCACCAGGGGGGGTCTTAGGGTTAGGCACCACCAGGGGGTGGTTAGGGTTAGGCACCACCAGGGGGGTGGTTAAGGCTAGGCACCACCAGGGAGGTGGTTAGGGTTAGGCACCACCAGGGGAGTGGTTAGGGTTAGGCACCACCAGGGGGAGTCTAGGGGTTAGGGATAGGGACAGGGAGGGCTCTGTGTGAGAGTAAGGTTAGGTATAGTTACAGCACAATATATGTAATATATACAATTTATTAAATTATGTATATTTAAACAAAGAGGGGGTCTAGGGGTTAGGGATAGGGAGAGATCTGTGTGAGCCTACAGTTAGGTATAATTGCAGTAAAATATCTGTAAAATCTACCATTGCATTGCTATGCTTAATACTAGTGTAAATATCGTTTTTGTTATAGATGCTATTTGATGTTTCATTTCAGAATTCGTTTGTTGTTATAGACGGTATTTTTCCATTTCATTTCCTTTATTTAACCTATTTAGCACAAAATAAACGAAAAATATGGTTTTGCATTAAAACTTACAATTTCGGCTATACCCACGCCCTTTTTTCCAGGCGCCCTTTTTTGATACACGCGGCTGGTATAGCTCAGGGTACGAAGCCCCACGTGGCCGGGGCTCCGAATTTTGGCTATCCCAGCCTGAATGGGGAACAAGAGGTAAAAGGCTCAGGAGTGGAGGCCCCAAGTCATTTTTTTTTATATTTCCCACACTCTGAACATATAAATAACATGAACATAACATGAACACTCTGAACATATATATACAAATAAATAGATTCATATACATGTTAATACATTATCTGTAATTTTTTACTTTTTTCCTCTAATTTTATCATTGATTACCTCAAAAAAGATCTTTTTGTTACTAGCAACATTTTCCACGCTCAGAACGAGAACTTTAAAATTGATTTTCTCAAAAACTGTAATGTCTTTTTTTGAATTTTTTTTTCCTTTTGTATACACTGTCCTCCTCTACATACCTTGCAAATTTGGTGTTTCTAGCACGTAAGGGCGCTTTGATATTAAATGTTAAAGTCAGCAGCCATTGATGTTAATGTAAAATGCGAATGCAATTTTTTTTTTTTTGTGTGGCTTAATTGTGAATGGCGAACAGCCCAAGTATGCTGGGAACTGTATGCTGGTGAACTGTTCGGGCTATCTCCATCAAACAGTCCACATGAAAATCATCTAGAAGACACACTTGCAATAATGCAGTCAAATCCCTGCTGTAATAAAACATAAAATACAATCCACTTAACTCACACAGTCACAGTGTATGCACTATTAGTTGCAAGGAAAAATGAGCTTAGTACAGAATAGGACTGGCACTTAATAATTTATCAAGCCAGTGTCTAATGTCACCACCCTTTACGGAAGGTGCAAAAGATTTTACATTGGCAGACACCAAACTGTTTTACCTGATCAAGCCAGTTGTATCAGAAAAATATATCATTTCTGTCTTTACTTGGGAAGAGTATCTTTTTTTCAAGGTAATTTTCTAAGAGAATTTTTATTGAGATTTCAAAAACAAGAAAACACAAAAAAATAAATGAGGCAATACCAAAGCAACCCAGTTATCACATAAGTTGTCCATTGGCAAGTATAGCAAACATTACAGAGTTTACTGGTATAGAGGCTTTTGTTAATAGGAAATGCATATGAGCACCATAAACTGTAATGACCTATACATCAAAACAAGGCAGGTGTTAATGTATTAGTTCATAGATGAAGACCCTGAACCATTGTGTTGATTTCAAGGTGAGAAATAATGACATCGGACGAGTCTACTGAGGCTTTCTATATCTTATCAAATTATTAAACCGAGACTGTGACTGATATGTAAGCTTATAGAGAGGTAGGTTGATATTCGCCATATTAATCCAGGGTAGTGCTGCTTCCATTTTACCCTTTTTTAATTTCTAGTCATTTTTCTGGGTGCCTCTTGCCCCTTCTTAGCATAAGCTTAATAGGTCCAAGTTTGTTTACACCTGCCTTTATTAAAATACTAATATAGGACTCCAATAGCTTCTGAGAGTAGGGAGGATCAATTATAAATGGTTATAATTTGGAGTTCATGCAAATATTATGCTAATTTTGTACAAATGTATACAGCTTGAAAATGGGCCAATGAGGCTGCTGCTGCATTTGATCCATTTCCTAACTATACATAATTGCAGAAATTAGCACGGCCGCAACATTATTTGCATCCATTGGCCACCCCTATATTACAGCTTATTAGCTTATTAGTCTAATTAGCAGATCTCAAAATACAAGTGTCACATTACACTAGGAAAAAAGACAAGATATTAGTTTAAGAAAAAATAATAACTTAGAGATAAGGTAAAAGACTACAGCAGCTTACTTTTTGAAAAGGCATCCCTTAAATTCTCTTTCATGTTTTTTAGGCTTTCCCTCATCTTTAGCAACTTCAAACAGTAATTCAAAATCAACTTTGTCTTAAAATCCTATTCATCTTCCTCTCAGCTCTTATCCATTATCCAGCATGTAACTCCCATCACCTCTAACTGCTGTTATCTCCCATACCTTTAAAGTGAACCTCCGGACTAAAAATCTACTCAGCAGAACTGAAAAGGCTTTAACAGTTTCACAGCATCAGAACTTTGTTTTTCTTACCAAAGCATCATGTTTATCTGCTTTTTTAGCTAATCAAAGAAAACTGCCCAGGTTTTTTTTCCCTGATGCTGTGCAAAGCATGATGGGATTTCCTTTGTTGTTGTTCATGTTGCCTAGCAACTGGGAGGGGTGATCAGAACACAGGACAGTTGGAACTGTGTCTCATGCTACCCCTCACCTCCTTTCAACCAAAAAGATGGCTGCCCTCATGAAATCAAACATTTGCCTGTTCTTTTAAAACAGGGTGGGTAAGAGATTATATTACCTATTTATTTTAATTAACATAACCAATGTAACTTAATGACCGTATGTTTGTTTAGGCAGAAGTTCCTCTTTAAAGAAAAAGCTACACCTCAACGTCTTCTACTGCACAAACCCCAGGTAACGCCTAACTAGCTTTTCATCACTAACATACAAAGAGGAAGTTACCATACCGTAGCATACCTGGACAGTCTGAAAAATCATTTTTTTACTTAAAGCAGGCATCACATAATGGCTAACATGTTTTGGACTTCTAAATATCTTTAATTATAGCCATTATAAAATAAATATTTATCTGCACTCATCACAGCACAAACCAAGTTGAAGAATATACTTAAATCCTAGAAATTCTCCTAGTCCGAAAACAAATATTGGCATGAATTATGCACACCTTAGTTCCTGATTCAATTACCAATGCAACACTTATGATGCTAGGGCAAATGCAAATTCATCTGGTGCCTTAAGATGATACTTTTAAGTACCTGACCTGCAATTAAGTCCCTACGTGTCTACCTAATGAACACATTACGCGTGGCCTCAGGACTGCCATAAGCCAATTGGCGTCAAGTCCTGGGGCGGGGTTTTGCAGGAGATTAGCGAGCACATCGCCGCTTGAATGACAGAGCTCAGCTCCGTCATCAATCTCCCAGGGAGGAGACTGTAAGGAGGCGAAACCGCCGTCTTTTTACTCTGTACAGCACTGCGATCTACGGCAGCGCTGTACTGGGGACAGCTGACCCCCTGGGAGGCAGGAGAGCGATCGGCTCTCATAGGCTGATGCCTATGACAGTCGATCGTGCTAATTGTCTGGTGGGGGGAGGGAGTATCATAAAAAAATAGCAACATTTCTTTAAAAAAAAATGAAATAAATATTTGTAAAAAAATAAATAAACATCCCAGCAGAGATCAGAGCCCACCAACAGAGAGCTCTGTTGGTGGGCAGAAAAGGGGGGGGGGATCACTTGTGTGCTGAGTTGTATGGCCCTGGCCTTAAAGCTGCAGTGGCCTACATAGTAAAAAATAGCCTGGTCATTAGGGGATGTAAGCCTATGGTCCTCAAGTGGTTAAAACATAGTATTACTTAAACGATCACAGTGTATGCACTATAACAAAAGAATGGCCACAACAGATATTAAAGCATAGCTGAAGGAGAGCATAAAGTATCCACTTCAACAATGCAGGAAAGATTTTGGGAAGCTGTATTTAAAAGCAACAGTTAAAGAGAAACCCTGACCAAGAACTGAACTTCATCCCAATCAGTAGCTGAAACCCCCTTTCCCATGAGAAATCTTTTTCTTCTAACAAACGGATCATCCGTGGGCTCTAAATGGCTGATTTTGTGGTGAAACCCCTTCCACAGCAGTTTCCTGTCTGTGAACCTCATTGCATTGTAAGACATAACAGCTGTTTACAGCTGGGTCCAACTGCTAAAAAAGCAAGTAGGATCTCCTTCCACTGACATCACCTTCCAGCAGTAAAAATGTCACCATGTGGTAAATGACAGAATGTTAATCAGGGAGAGGAAATATTCTACAATTGGAAAACACTGACTAAATAATGTATGCATTATTATTGTAGAAATAAAGCACTTTTTTAATTACATTAGTTTTACTGTAGTTCCTCTTTAAGCATAATGAAGGTAGTGGTATAGTTTGGAGTTTACTTTATTAATTTTATTTATCACTATCAAGTTGATGAGCTGGGTACTTGATTTTGACTAGTAGTGATGCATCATGATAATGGTCCTAAGCATGCTTCCAGTATCTGTCAGATCTGTTTGAAGAAGAAGGAAGATCAATAAAAGTAGAAAGGGATGGCCTGTTGTGTCCAGCTACCTGAACTGAACTGAAGAATAGCTTCTTTGTATCAAAAGATCAAGACAAGACACAGAACATTTAAATCATGCTGTTCTCCTAGTGGACTCAAAGCGCCGGAGCTGCGGCTACTAGGGCATGCTCTCTAGGCAGAAACAGTGTTAGGAAGTCTTGCCCAAGGTCTCCATAAGACTCAGGCTTACTAAACAGGAAGAGCTGAGATTTGAACCCTGGTCTCCTGTGTACACTATCCAATATACACAGGAGACCACTATCCACTATCCATTAACCAGTACACTATCTAGCCACTGCTAAGGTTTCATTTAGTACAGGTCATTTGTGGGAACTAGAGATGTCATGAACATCAAATTTTGGGTTCGCAAATGGCAAACTTGAAATTCCTCAAAAGTTTGAGTTTGTGCGAACTGGATAAAGCACCATAGTCTTCAATGGGCAGGTGAATTTTAAAACGTACAGGGACTCTTTCTGACCACAAAAGTGATGGAAAAGTTGTTTCAAGGGGTCTAACACCTGGACTGTGGCATGCCAGAAAGGGATCTATGCTAAAAGTCCCACCTTACATTATGGCGTTAACGCAGAGTCTGGTTTTCATCCCTAAAGGGCAGAAATCACAGTACATCCCTACATTTGAGGGATAAGGGGCTGCTTTAAAATGTCCTGAGTATGTACACGTGGTAATAGTGTAAGGGTTATGTCCGCTTCATAGTGACAGACCAAACGCCGCTTTTACCGAGATTGAGCGGTAACAGGTCTGTAAGACTCTTAGGTGTGTGGTGCTACATGTGCGCTCAGCTGAACAGATCAACGTGGGCGTGTAGAACAGGCCATGATGGGAAGTTTATTAATAAAACTGTACGATGGAAAAAGTGTACAATCTAATTATTATATTTGTTTTTATTTTGTTTTTATTTTTATTTGTGAACTCCTCTATGCTAACTAGTTACGCGACCATGCAGCCACACAGGATTGAGCGCTACCAGGTCTAGAATGTGACACTGGTCAGTGACACTGACAAGATATGTGATTACTTAGCTCTGCACATGTATGTATAGGTTTTGTAATTCCTACCCCCCCCCCCCCCAAATGAAAAAATATTTAGCAAACGCTGTAGCATAGGCCAGACAATGTCATGTCCTACACATTTTACCCAAAAAAATTGAATTTAAAAAAAAAAAGAAAATGGTTTGTTGCATCCTTATAATTGTCACTGAATGAGTCACGTATGACGAGTCACGTATGATGAAACCCGTAGGGCGGTGCAAAGGATCACGCTGACGCTTGTACTAGGAAGTGGCAAGCCTATGGTGGACGTACAGCCCTGAGTTCCGCGGCTAGTAGGAATTGGATGTTAACCACAGCTGACCTAAAGTGCAATAAAAGTTTACGTTTTAACTTGGATCCCGATGCCTGCCTGGAGGTTTAATACCGATTATATCTGTGATATGCAGTGAGCAAGAAACACTCAGGTGAGTGGAATCACGAGGGGGGATCGTTACCCTGTGTCCAAAAGGTGGTGGCACGTCCCTGTAGAGTGCGACACGTGGTGCAATTTGTGTTTTTAAACAAACAGTATTGAGCACTATGTGCGGTTTTTAATTGATTTTTAGGGTATTGGTCTTCTTGCTGGATGTGCGTTGGACTATTGGAAGCGCAGTTCCTCTCTGTAATTGATACATATAAGAAGGGTGAGGTGACTCTTGTATTTGACTGCGATCCCCTTTCATTTGAACTTGTGTCTGTGGAGCACAGTATTTTCTCTCTTTTTGATAAATTGGTAATTGTCACTGACGAAAGGTGGTGACTTGGCTCTGCAGGTTTAATTAAACATACGAAGGTTTACACAAGAAAAAAATGTTATTGTTATTTATAAAGAAATGTAATACTTATTTAGAAAAAAAAGGCAATCTTATGTAGAAAAAAATATTAGTGCGTGCACTGGGATGTGGAATAGGCCCTGGGGAACTAGGGGTGTGGACGATGGTGAAGAGCATGATGGAGGGGGAGTAGGAGGAGAAGAGGCGGTGGTAGCCTGCCTTCCATTTGTGGTGCTGTCACCAACTCCGGTGCAGAGCCACGCAGTGGAGGCTTGCCAGTGATGGTCAGCAGGTGGCAGGCTGGCAGCAGACCTGCCTGCCATTTGTGGCAGTGTCACCAACTCCAATGCAGAGCCACACAGTGGAGGCTTGCCAGTGGTGGTCAGCAGGTGGCAGGCTGGCAGCAGACCTGCCTGCCATTAGTGACGGTGTCACCAACTCCAATGCAGAGCCACACAGTGGAGGCTTCCCAGTGGTAGTCAGCAGGCTGGCAGCAGGCCTGCCTGACATTCCTGGTGGTGTCACCAACTCTAATGCAGAGCCATGCAGTGGAGGCTTGCCAGTGGTGGTCAGCAGGTGGCAGGCTGGCAGAAGGCCTGCCTGCCATTCATGGCGGTGTCACCAACTCCAATGCAGAGCCACGCTGTGGTGGCTTGCCAAAGTGGTCAGCAGCTGGCAGGCTGGCAGCAGGCCTGCCTGCCCTACCATTCATGGCGGTGTCACCAACTCCAATGCAGAGCCACGCAGTGGTGGCTTGCCAGTGGTGGTCAGCAGGTGGCAAGCTGGCAGCAGGCCTGCCTGCCATTTGTGGCAGTGTCACCAACTCCAATGCAAAGCCACGCAGTGGTGACTTGCAGTGGTGGTCAGCAAGTGGCAGGCTGACAGCAGGCCTGCCTGCCTTTCGTGACGGTGTCACCAACTCCAATGCAGAACTATGCAGTGGAGGCTTGCCAGTGGTGGTCAACAGGTGGCAGGCTGGCAGCAGGCCTGCCTGCCAGCCCACTATTTGTGGTGGTGTCACCAACTCCTGGCAGAGCCAAACAGTGGAGGCTTGCCAGTGGTGGTCAGCAGGCTGGCAGCAGGCCTGCCTGCCATTCATGGTGGTGTCACCAATGCCAATGCAGAACCACCCAGTAGAGGCTTGCCAGCAGTGAGCAGGTTTATCCAATGGGCGGTATAGGTAATATACCTGCCCTGACCATGCTTTTCAGACCAGGTATCAGTGGTTACATGGACCCTTGCCCCAACACTGTGTGCCAGTGATGCAGTTACTTGGCTTTGCACATTATGGCACAGGTTTGACACATACAAATTTAATTTGAGAAAAAAACATCAATGTTATTTAGAAAAAAAAAATGTATTAGTGAACTGGGATGTGTAATAGGCCCTGGGGAGCTGGGGGTGTGCACTTGTAGTAGAGGCAGGTGCAGCAGCAGCAGAGGAGGACTCATGCAAGGAAGATAGCAAAGAGGATGATTAAGGAGGAGTAGGAGGAGAAGAGGAGGTGGCAGCAATAGCAGAGCGATGCAGTGGAAGCTTGCCAGTGGTGGTCAGCAGGTGGCAGGCTGGCAGCAGGCCTGCCTGCCATTATTGGTGGTGTCACCAAATCCAATGCAGAGCCACACAGTGGAGGCTTGCCAGTGGTAGTCAGCAGGCTGGCAGCAGGCCTGCCTGCCATTCATGGTGGTGTCACCAACTCCAATGCAGAGCCACGGAGTGGTGGCTTGCCAGTGGTGGTCAGCAGGTGGCACGCTGGCAGCAGGCCTGCCTGTCTACCATTCATGGCGGTGTCATCAACTCCAATGCAGAGCCATGCAGTGGAGGCTTGCCAATGGTGATAAGCAGGTGGCAGGCTGGCAGCAGGCCTGCCTGCCATTCATGGTGGTGTCACCAACTCCAATACAGAGCCACGCAGTGGTGGCTTGCCAGTGGTGGTCAGCAGGTGGCACACTGGCAGCAGGCCTCCTGCCTACCATTCATAGCGGTGTCACCATCTCCAATGCAGAGCAACGCAGTGGAGGCTTGCCAGTGGTGGTCAGCAAGTGGCAGGCTGGCAGCAGGCCTGCCTGCCTTTCGTGGCGGTGTCACCAACTCCAATGCAGAACCATGCAGTGGAGGCTTGCCAGTGGTGGTCAACAGGTGGCAGGCTGGCAGCAGGCCTACCTGCCAGCCCACCATTTGTGGTGGTGTCACCAACTCCAATGCAGAGCCACGCAGTGGAGGCTTGCCAGTGGTGGTCAGCAGGTGGCAGGCTGGCAGCAGGCCTGCCTGCCATTCATGGTGGTGTCACCAATGCCAATGCAGAACCACCCAGTAGAGGCTTGCCAGTGGTCAGCAGGTTTACCCAATGGGCGGTATAGGTAATATACCTGCCCTGACCATGCTTTGCAGACCAGGTATCAGTGGTTACATAGACCCTTGCCCCAACACTGTGTTCCAGAGATGCAGTTACTTGGCTCTGCACATGATGGCACAGGTTTCCACATACAAATTTAATTGAGAAAAAAATGTCAATGTTATTTAGAAAAATGTTTTATTGTTGTTTAGGGAAAATGTTATTAGTGAACTAGAATGTGTAATAGGCCCTGTGGAGCTGGGGGTGTGCATTTGTAGTAGAGGCAGGTGCAGCAGCAGCAGAGGAGGACTCAGCCAAGGACGATACCAAAGAGGATGATTAAGGAGGAGTAGGAGGAGAAAAGGAGGTGGCAGCAAAAGCAGAGCGACGCAGTGGTATCTTGCCAGTGGTGGTCAGCACGTGGCAGGCTGGCAGCAGGCCTGCCTGCCATCAGTGGTGGTGTCACCAACTCCAATGCAGAGCCACACAGTGGAGGCGTGCCAGTGGTGGTCAGCAGGTGGCAGGCTGGCAGCAGGCCTTCCTGCCATTAGTGGTGGTGTCACCAACTCCAATGCAGAGCCACTCAGTGGAGGCTTGCCAGTTGTAGTCAGCAGGCTGGCAGCAGGCCTGCCTGCCATTCGTGGTGGTGTCACCAACTCCAATGCAGAGCCATGCAGTGGTGGCTTGCCAGTGGTGGTCAGCAGGTGGCACACTGGCAGCAGGCCTGCCTGCCATTCATGGTGGTGTCCTCAACTCCAATGCAGAACCATGCAGTAGAGGCTTGCCAGTGGTGGTCAGCAGATGGCAGGCTGGCAGCAGGCCTGCCTGCCAGCCCACCATTTGTGGTGGTGTCACCAACTCCAATGCAGAACCATGCAGTGGAGGCTTGCCAGTGGTAGTCAACAGGTGGCACGCTGGCAGCAGGCCTGCCTGCCATTCATGGTGGTGTCCTCAACTCCAATGCAGAGCCATGCAGTGTTGGCTTGCCAATGGTGGTCAGCAGGTGGCACGCTGGCAGCAGGCCTGCCTACCATTCATAGCGGTGTCACCAAATCCAATGCAGAGCCACGCAGTGGTGACTTGCCAGTGGTGGTCAGCAGGTGGCAGGCTGGCAGCAGGCCTGCCTGCCTTTCGTGGCAGTGTCACCATTTCCAATGCAGAACCATGCAGTGGAGGCTTTCCAGTGGTGGTCAACAGGTAGCAGGCTGGCAGCAGGCCTGCCTGCCAGCCCACCATTTGTGGGGGTGTTACCAACTTCAATGCAGAGCCACACAGTGGAGGCTTGCAGTGGTGGTCAGCAGGTTGCAGGCTGGCAGCAGGCCTGCCTGCCTTTTGTGGCGGTGTCCCCAACTCCAATGCAGAACCATGCAGTGGAGGCTTGCCAGTGGTGGTCAGCAGATGGCAGGCTGGCAGCAGGCCTGCCTGCCAGCCCACCATTTGTGTTGGTGTCACCAACTCCAATGCAGAGCCATGCAGTGGAGGCTTGCCAGTGGTGGTCAGCAGGTGGCAGGCTGGCAGCAGGCCTGCCTGCCATCTGTGGGGTGGTGTCGTCAATGCCAATGCAGAACCACACAGTAGAGGCTTGCCAGCAGTCAGCAGGTTTATCCAATGGGCGGTATAGGTAATATACCTGCCCTGACCATGCTTTGCAGACCAGGTATCAGTGGTTACATGGACCCTTGCCCCAACACTGTGTGCCAGAGATGCAGTTACTTGGCTCTGCACATAATAGCACAGGTTTACACATACAAATTTAATTTGAGAAAAAAATGTCAATGTTATTTAGAAAACATTTTTATTGTTATTTAGGAAAAATGAACTGGGATGTGTAATAGGCCCTGGGGAGCTGGGGGTGTGCACTTGTAGTCAGAGCAGGGACAAGGTCCTCCAGCACCCAAGAGGGCCACAGGGCCCACATCCTCCCCAACACCTTAATATCTAGCTATCTGGCTTGCAGTCACTGCTACTGTATGTATTCCCTTTTCTTATTTCTTTCTGCTTCATACACAATTAGGAATGACAGCTGAATTAATTGTGCGCCCCCTCCTACACTGCGCCCTGAGGCTGGAGCCTCTCCAGCCTATGCCTCGGCCCGGCCCTGCTTGTAGTAGAGGAGGGCGCAGCAGCAGCAGAGGAGGACTCAGCCAAGGACGATAGCAAACAGGATGATGGAGGGAGGAGTAGGAGGAGAAGAGGAGGTGGCAGCAATAGCAGTAGATCTATGCACAGCTTTGGGTATCAGTGGGCTGTGTAGTGTCACATACAGAGAAATGCAATAGTACTTTCAGGATACAGCCTAAACTTATGCACTGGAGTGTTACTGTGCCTGCAACTGAATGTGTTAACAATAGCAGTAGTTCAGTGCACAGCTTTGGGTATCAGTGGGCTGTATAGTGTCACACACAGAGAAATGCATTTGTACTATCAGAATAAAGTCTAAACGTATGCATTGGAGTGCTACTGTGCCTGCAACTGAATGGGCCAACAATAGCAGTAAGGCTGCATTTCCACTTGTGCGGTGCGAATCGCCGCGGTAAAAATTCGCATTCGGATGCGAATTTCGCATGCGGGTGTATGCGAATTTTCATGCGAAGTCGCATGCGAATTTGCATGGATGACGATGTATGCGAATTTAACCATGGCAGTGCTGGTGTGCTTTTTCCATTGTTTCTATGCGAATTCGCATGAAAATTCGCATGAAAATTCGCATACCCAAACCGCATGCGAATTTCCTATTAAATGCATTGTATGCGATTCGCATAGCGGTATGCGGTATGCGAATTCTGATGGCTCTGCCATCCGAATTTTTTCTGCACAGAAAAACGCACAGGAATCCTGACAAGTGGAAACAGTCCCATTCACTTGTATTGCTATGCGAATTTGCATGCGAAAAACGCATGCGAATTCGCGATAGTGGAAATGAGCCCTTAGCAGTAACACTATGCACAGCTCTGGGTCGGTGCCAGTGGGCTGTGGAGTGTCGCACAAAGAATTAAAAAAAAGCAGCAGAATGATGTAGTAGGCACTGGCGGTAACAGTAAAAAAGGGCGCAGGAGGCTAGTGGACAAATCGGGCGCCGCCATTCACTCCTATAATAATTATCGTTTACTGGGCCCCCGAACAGGAAAAAAGGGCGCCCGAGAATAATAACGTTTTCCAACGGTGCCCGAAGATTTTTCATGTTTTATAACTGCTTGTGATGATTTACGTTTCTTATTTCAATAAAACATTATTTTAAATGTTATCCCTTACTGTTTGTAAAACATTATTATTCACGAAACTAAGCGATCAGTACGTAATGTAAATTGTAATATATTTTATCCCTTACCGTTTTTAAAACATTATTCTACACACAATACAGTGAGCACTAAGGAGGGTCTTAGGTTTAGGCACCAACAGGGGTGTCTTAGGTTTAGGCACCAACAGGGGGGTCTTAGGTTTAGGCACCAACAGGGGGGTCTTAGGTTTAGGCACCAACAGGGGGGTCTTAGGTTTAGGCACCAACAGGGGGTCTTAGGTTTAGGCACCAACAGGGGGTCTTAGGTTTAGGCACCAACAGGGGGGTCTTAGGTTTAGGCACCAAAAGGAGGGTCTTAGGTTTAGGCACCAACAGGGGGGGGGGTTAGGTTTAGGCATCAACAGGGGGGTCTAGGGGTTAGGGGTAGGTACAGGGAGGGTTACTTAGTAATTTTTTTTTTTAAACGTTATTATACATTTCACTATTTAAACGAAAGATTAACGTTTTTACAATTGCCGATTTAATGCACATTATTTAATGATTTATAACTTTATAAAACATTAATTTTAAACGAAATACAGTACAATACATTTTTAAACGTTATCCATGCTTATCGTTTAAAACCCCGCGCCCTTTTTCCCCAGCGCCCCTTTTTAACGTACGCGGCACTGGCAGCCCCCAAAAGGGCTATTTGGGTGCTTTCACAGCAAGTCAATCAGAGAGGAACAACAAAACAGGCCTAGCTAATTTCTATATCTCTCCCTTCCTCTCACTACAGCAGCCAGAGACTAAATGAAACATGACCGTCGCAACTGCATTTTTATAGGGGGTGGGGGGTCCGTAAGGGAGTGCAGACTGATTGGCTGCCATGTGCCTGCTGACTGTGAGGTAAGGGGTCAAAGTTTAGCTGAATGATGATGTATAGGGGGAGGGTCAAACACGCCATGCGCTCGCTGCCTACAGCGGGCGCAAAAAGCTAATATCCACCGGGAACTTTCCGCCGGCAAACCGTTCAGGCCATCTGTAGTGGGAACCTCTTCAGCAAATCTGAAGTGAACTTTCAGAAAAATACAAGTCAATCCCAATTGGACCCTACACCCTTTAACACATATTTAAAGGAGTTATCAGGCAAAAAAAATGAGTTTCACTTACCTGGGGCTTCTACCAGCCCCATGCGGCCATCCTGTGCCCTCATAGTCACTCACTGCTGCTCTGGTCCCCCTCCGTCAGCTAGTTTAGTTTTTGCCGACCTTAGGGCCGCATTGCATACATTTTTACGCATTCCCGCTGGTTCAGGAACATTAACGCATACATTTTTACGCGTTGAACCAGTAACGCGTAAAAATGTATGTGTTAATGTTCCTGAACCAGAGGGAATGCGTAAAAATGTGCGCAATGCGGCTCGTCAACCCCAAGGTCGGCAAAAACTAAACTAGCTGATGGAGGGGGACCAGAGCAGCAGTGAGTGACTATGAGGGCACAGGATGGCTGCATGGGGCTGGTAGAAGCCCCAGGTAAGTGAAACTCATTTTTTTTTGTCTGATAACTCCTTTAAGGACAAATATCAAAGAAAACATTTTTACACAAAGTACATTATGTAAAAGCAGAGCATTTTTAATTAAGACTTCTTGTTTTATTTCTTTAATTACCAGAACAATGCTGCACCATTACTACATTTAAATTGGAGATGGTGATGGTGGAAGGATACCACTGGACCACTGATCTAATAGAAAACACTGCTTGTGTATGTACAGTATGTTATTTTAGCACAGCAGGAGTGAGAGTGGACATCTTTATCCTATCTGCTAATCTTGTTGCTGCTGTCATGTGGCTTTATTCATATCACAATTCTTAGTGGGGAGTGATTGGAAATGGATTAGGCTGCACAGTGCTTTACAGGTGGATGCTTTTTCCAAGCTGATGCTGCCATTGTAATAAAGGTGCAGCATTTTTCAGGTTATTTGAAAACCAAACTCCTCAAAGTATCACGACTCCAAGTGCTACCAAAGAAGTAGCTGAGTGTGGGAGGTTTTGGTGTTGATACGATCTCCACTCATCAACCATAAAAAAACATATGTGTCTTCTTGATGTACAACCTACATCATCTTTTGTGTGTCATCATTGCTAATGAGCAATGGAAGTGGAAGTGAAGGAATTAACATGAGAAAGACTGGCTTTACTTTACACATCCAACGCGTAATGGACAATGCTTGCGTTCTGACCCTGGGAAGTGAAAAATGATACCTATTAATTGTGAAAGTTTCAAAAGTATGAACGTGATATATATTGGGAAAGGAGCCAATAATAGTTAATGGACTCTCATAACTTTCCCAAGAGACTGAAACAACTTCAATTTGAAGGAAAGCCAAACATGATATCACATAATCTTCCAGTTATTTAGTGAGTGTTAAATGATAGAGGGATAATTGAAATTCACAAAGACAGTGCAGTGCATGGTGAGTATCAGTAGACAACAGAGACATTAGTTGTGTAACTGAGCTATGATCTAATTGCCAGTTCAATAAGCAACCGTTATTTTTCAGACATTTGCTAAGTGTAGAATGCAGTCATCTAAATTAGTCTGGCCAAATAATTTCAAAGAGATATATTCATATTTAAATAAATACACCTCTTCGCAGAAAGTGATGTGTTTTATTTTCCAACATTATTGCAGGCTCTGTGCAGGCAAAGCTGGAAGAAAACAATGATTAACTGAAGGATCTCAGTAATAGACTATTGTACCATGTTAGCAAGCAATCAGTTAAGGCAAACACTTTTGAATCAAGATGATTCAATTGAATGTTTTGGGGGGTTTTTTGTTCATTTTTTTTCACAGTTAACCAATACATTGTATAATTCTGATTCAAAATTCTGATTCAAAACGGCTCAACTAAATATACCGTATTTTTTGGAATATAAGACGCACCTAGGTTTAGAGGGCAAAAATCAGGGGAAAAAATGTATACAGTATATACTAAACCTGATGCGTCCAGGAGCGTCTTGTCAGAGCAGTTTCTAGGCTAAATTGCACCCAGGGCGAGGGTGTAAAAATTGACCCCCCCCCCTCCCCCATGGGGCCGGGTATAGGTGCCCGCAGAATAGGTAGCCAGTATAACTGCCCCAGTATAGGCTGTATATGTTTGCCAGGTAGGTGCCTTCAGTATAGGCAGCCAATATAGCTGCCTTCAGTATAGGTTAGATAGGCAGGTGCACCTGGTATAGCCCCCAGTATAGGTTTGCTAGGTGGGTGCTTCCAATATAGGTAGCCAGTATATTTGTCCCAGTATAGATTAGATAGGTGCCTCCAATATCGGTAGCCAGTATAGTTGCCACCAGTATAGGTTAGATAGGTAGGTGCCCGCAGTATAGGTTAGGTAGGAGCCTCCATTATAGGTTACATAGGTAGGTTCCCACATTATATGTTCGATAGGTGCCCACAGTATTAGGTAGGTAGATGCCACCACCAGTATAGGATAGATAGGTAGGCACCCCCAGTATAAGTAAGCTAGGTAAGTGCCCGCAGTATATGTTAGATAAGTAGGTGCCCCCAGTATAGGTTAGATAGGTAGGTGCCCCCAGTATAGGTTATATAGGTAGGTGCCTCCCAGTATAGATTAGATAGATAGGTGCCCCCACTATAGGTTAGATAGATAGGTGCCCACAATATATATGTTAGATAGGAAGGTGCCCCCCAGTATAGGTTAGATAGGTAGGCACCCCAGTGTAGGTTAGATCAGGGCCGGATTTGTACTTGTTACCGCCCAAGACCCACTATCACCCGCTGCCCCCTGGCCAACAGAATCCCTCACTCTGTCTCCTCCCTGGTAAACATAGGTGTAGGTGGGGAGTGGGCTGGATTGTTTTTATGTACAGTCAGTGATCGTTCCCTGCAGTGTCATCCTAAGGATCAAGCAACGATCTCTAAGGGTGACACAGAATACACATTATCAGCCTTAAGGAGGGAAGGGTTGGCAAGAGAAGTGGACAATGCATTTTTTTCTTTAAAACATGGACAACCATGACTATATTTTTATTTAAAAACGGACTTGTGAGGAAAAGCATACTGGATTTGACAAAAGCTTGTTGAATATGTTCTTGTGGCTACACTTCTGATTAGGGATGCGCTCAAATCCGAATTCGTATGAAATTCGAATAGGGTTATTCGAATTTCATCCTGCTAATTACAGCAGCTGTGCGGTGGCCGAGGGGGGGTTAATCTTACCCATCAGCCGTCTTCTTGCTCCGTCCCTCGGCGCCTCCCATGCTGCGTTCCAATCCAGCGTCACGTGATTACATACACTTCCTCTTTCCGGGTTGAAGGAGGAAGTGTATAGTCACATGACGCCGGAATGGAACGCAGCATGGGAGGCGCCGAGGGACGGAGCAAGAAGACGGCTGATGGGTAAGATTAACCCCCCCTCGGCCACCCGCACAGCTGCTGTAATTAGCAGGATGAAATTTGAATAACCCTATTCGAATTTCATACGAATTTAAGAGCATCACTGCTTCTGATCCCATACAAGCAAGGCCACATTGTGTAAGTCCAGCCCACATCTGCACAGTAGCATGAAGCCATTTGTGCATGCCTTTTTTTCTCGATGCACAAGTGACTTTGTGCTACTGGGCAGGTCGTACCTGCACCTGCGCAGTGGGCTTTGCTTCTACATAGATGGGAGTGCAACCGCGAGGACCTATTCTACAAGCTTTTGTCAAATATGTTCCGAGGGTTCCAGGCAGGATCAATGCAGTTGAGGAGGCTGTGGGAAGTCTCTTAAAAAAAAAAAAAAAATATATATATATATATATATATACCTAGAGCACTAAACAGAGCACTAACCAGGGAGTCAAGAAGCAATGTAGTAGGTGAAAGCTCACAACAGTCAGACCAGACTAGCTTTTGCTACTTGTATACAGTATATACATAGTGCAGCTATGATTTTGTAGAGCAGTATTGACATACATGGACTGTTCCAATACACAGAGCACAATGACAAAAGGTTGAATTTTGGCACCCAGAGTAATAAAACTTCACCTGACAGACTTCAATCACCGGGAGCAGCAGAATATAAACACAGCAGGACGCAACACTTTACAGCCCCCCATCAGCCAGAAGCACTGATTGCTTTTACATTAGAGAAGCTAGAAGAGGCAGAGACTCGCCATACCCTGTTTGCAGCTCAGCCTACACGCAGCACACAATCACAGGAGAGGAGCACGGAACAAAGGAGAAAATGCACGGACACAAGCTATCTTTAGGCAAGTCTGGGAAAGGAAGAAGGGGCGGTAACCGAGAGCCAGAAGCCAAGGAACAAACTTGGGAACTGTCATGCCTAAATGCCGGAACCAGAAGGCAGAAGTCACGCTGCTTCACTGCACTGATACAGGAAGCTGACGAGAGGGGGCAGGCTTACTGTCTCTTTCCGCATCTCTCTCCACATCTCTCGCCACAGCACAGCAGCACACTATACATCTTTGGCAAGTTCGGCAGCAAAATCCGCTGCTCCACCCTCCATCACAGTGCCCCCTATTCCTCAGCGTTCAGGGCGACGGCACGCCTCGCACGCCCCTAGAAACGGGGCTGCGTCTTGTACATGTTCTCCCCCATTGTCATCCTGTGTCCACTATGTGTCCCTTCCTGTCCTCCTGTGTGTGTCATCCCTTCCAGCCACCCTGTGTGGTCCTCCAGTTCCCTTGTGTCCACTACTGTCCTCCTGTGTGTGTCATCCCTTCCAGCCACCCTGTGTGGTCCTCATGCCCTGTGCCCCCCCCCCCATGTCTCCACTCCTCCTTGTCAAAATTACGGCAGAGCAACTCACCTTGCTATGGATTCCAATGCTGTGTGCTCCTCTGCCTCCAGCATGTCAGCGCTACACCTGTAAAAGAAAAGTTAGCTGCAGAGTGGCTCACCTACCCAGCGGCGACGATCTGCAGAAATCTTGAGTACCGCGCGGCTTTCCCTAGTGACGGCTCCTGTTAATGACTCATTGAGTCATGGGAAATGACTCATTAAATCATTAACAGGAGCCATCACTAGGAGGAGCCACGCGGCTCCCCCTAGTGAATTCAAAGGACTCCCATAAGAAATACATGCAGTATTATGTAACAACATGCATGCAGGAAATCCAGGGCTATCTTGCCGCAGCTCAGCTGCAACAAGCAATTGGTGGAATGATGACAGCATCCTGAGCTGCCCAGAACTGCAGAGCGATTGCAAATGACAATGAGACCCATTGCAAATGCACAACCGAATGCAAGCAGATAAGCCAGAACTGTCCGTTTGCAGCTCCACTGCAACGGACAGAACACGCCACAGGAGGGATCCTTACAGTTCTACTGGAAGCTCTCTACACTACTATCTCCTGCCATCTGTACTTGTGTGTGATGTCACACAGGGGATGGATATATGGAAGTAGTGTTGAATCCTTTAGGAGAGCAAGCCAGCTGGCTGGATGTGGACTATACTGTATATGCCACCATCAATACCCTGTTACATACTTCCCTGTGAGGCTCTAAATAGATGAGCTTGTGGAGCAGAGGAGAAAGGAGGATAGGTATTGGTGGCCCTCTAAAAGACATAGGAGCCTCAGCAAATACCCCCATTGGCCCTGACAACATGCTCTCTGTGAACCTTTCCCAGGGCAGTTTGGGCAACACAGTAAAAAATTCAACACAGGTTACTCCTGTGGAATCAGTTTAATGGGGAATTTAATGGGGAATTAAACTGACCGGTGGGATGGCATTGTACTCCAGAATATCCGGTGACTGAGGAACCAGAACCTTTTCCCTACACTATGCTTCTACTCATGATATGCTGATTACTCTACATTCATAATAAGCTTTTACTCTCTATTATCATTTGTTGTTTTTATAAAATGTATGGTTACCATTCAAGAAAATATAAAAGGAAGACAAATGTTTGCCTCAGGATTATATGAATTGAAATACATTCTGTAAACATAATAGCTTTCTCCTGTCTTATGTTTTGTGGGGATAGGTGCACCAAACAACTGTGGAGGGAAGCAGAAAGCACCTGAACTGAAAGTAGTAACTGTCTACAAATAAACTACTCAGAGTCAGAGGGTGTGCAACAAGGAAATGTATTCTGTACTTCCCATCACAATGTTTTATCATTTAAAAGTGATTCAAATGGTTCATTAATGTGAGAATGTCCTATACAGTTTTGCATAATTTCCTGATCTTGATCCATAATATTTCCTTCTTCACACAAACATCTGTTTTGTCATAAGCCTGTTCTTAAAACTGTCATTCATAGTAGTGGGTGTAATTTTGTCTTTATTGCCTATTGTATGAAGTCTAAAATCATCATCACACATGTTCTAAATTGCATTGATGCATTATATACTCCAGTGTTTAATAGCCATAGTTATGGCAGATATAAAACACTTAATGGATCACACATTAGCATGTATACAGCTTCAATAGAGTTGTCTTGCTTGAGATAAGTGCACTGCATTTGACTTCAGCTGGTAGAACTTGTTGTGCTGTAAATTCTTGGAATGGTTTGATCTCTCCCTGCTCATAGAAAATACAGAAACTGAAAGCAGAAGTCCTCTATTATTGTCTCGCACTGCCACCTAGTGACAAGTGGCCATAAATACAGTTTACAGCAGTACTATTTAGTAGCAAGCAAATGTAACAAATAACAAATAAAAAACATGTTAAAATAAATTGTCCTGAGGTGCTTGCAAGCCTCTAAATAAATTGGCTGCTTACGGGTTAACAATTAAATAGAAAGGGTCCAAGATATTAGTATCTTTATATATAGGTACCTAAAAATAATTGCCGAAGAACAGATATACAGTATTACCCAATATTAAGGCCACAGAAAAACACTGTAGGCCATGAATACTTTATACTGTTGCTACCTGGTCACTCTGGAGTTTTTAAGTGCTGGATATGGCAATACTTTGCAAGAAGGTTACTCACTGCTACTTGGGGACTGTGTCTGCAAGCTCTTTTATTTCACAATATTCCAGAACTTAGTTCATTTGCATAAAGGGATAACCTGAAGGTTGTTTTTCAGAAATGTTATTTATTTACAGTTTGGATCTAGGCACTTTGGTTTATTTACTCATATATTTATGAGTTTTTATTGATTGGCATTTTATAATCTCCTACAACAGCTAATATGAGGGACTATTCTTAGCCCTTATATATAACTATTATCTCAAATGACTTATTTGTATGTATTAGCATTGATCCGTTAAATGTTTTATGCCTGCCATATCTTTGATCATTTAATGCTGAGATAAAGTGGATCATAACGATTTAGCATGCCTTTTTTTTACCACATTGTCATGTCATTTTTGCTGGGTAAGCCAATTCAAAAGCAAACTTGCTGTTACATTTTTTTTAGCTGTGTACGCATTTCTTGGTTTTCACTGTATCATTACAGTAAAGCAGAAATATACACAGCAAAACACACACCATAAATGTGAGGCATAACAGGATTTGTATTGTGCTCTTTGCTGAGGCGTATGTAAAAACTTCATGGCAGCAAACATATTAAATTATAGATGCAAAACACACAACTGCGTGACAGGGTTCCTCAAGAACAATCTTTTCAGTCAGTCAGGAAAATTTACAAGCTTGCCAAACATTTTTTCAGTGCTTGAAGTGACTGAAATGTTGCATGTAAATGACAATAACTGAGTTTGAGTCACTGAACTGATTCTGTACTGAAGCAAGATTGCATCTGTGAATTGTAGCTACCGTGTATGTGTGTGTTGAAATGTGCTTCATTCCTCAGAAATGCTCTGTACAAATCAGTGGCCAAATATTTCATATTTCGCATAATAGGATAAATGTTCCATTCATCTAATTTTGAGACAAACAATTCTCAGGTTCTGTTATGGGGCTTGTCCACGCTGGGGACGACTGGGGGAATATTGTTTAATTTGCATCTATATACTTTTGCCTCATTTGGACACAATAATTGTAAAAACATTATTCATAATATTACTGCAGCTATAAACTGAATGTACCTTTAGATTTTATGCATATTCATCTATTATTTATAAAGAACCGACATTGTACTTTATCAATGCATTACGTGATACATGATACAAGAGCATCCAACCAAAACACTTTATTGACATGATTTTTTGGGAGTGCATCCCATACATTTTCACATACATACTTATTTTATTTTTTTTGCCTAGTCTTATAGGCACTTCTTCAGTGCTATTGGTGCCATTTTATATAATATTTTTTCTTACTTGTTGACTTCATCTTATTTCACAATTCAGTGTTGAACACTTTTGAGAAATTCAACAATTTGTTCCTCATTATGCATATACATTTTAAAATTGTTTCTGTTCTTGTATGACAGATCATCAGGTCATAAAACTTCTGCTGGTTCATTACAATGCTTTTTACCAGGAAATTTAGTAGACTGGCATCCCTTGCCCTCCAGCCTCCACCATGTATCAGAGAAAACAGGGAATAATATTATTCTAAATTGTTTTAACACTTTTAAATAAGTATCTTGCCGGCTTCTGTATCATTCATGGTTTTGGATATATACATAGAAATGTATATGCCAGAAACAACATCAGATTTTATTTGGCCAAAGTAGGCTTATGTTTAATTTAACTTGGCAGTTGGTCAGGAGACATCGACAATACAGTATAATAACAAAAACAGACAGTATAGTGAAACATTCCCAATGGTATGTGAAGCATATATTTTTCAATTTTACAGCTCTGTGATGCATTTCTCCATGTTCCAGAACTTGCAACGCTACCATCAGTGTTGGAAGGATTTGTACAATGAAATTCACCAATAAGCAATACTACCACCTACTGGTACAAAAAAAACAAAACTGTTTCTGTGGCATGTATTTTGCTGGACAATGGAGTGGGCTTGGCAACCAAGCACATAGGCGGAGCAGCATGTTTGATGCTTCCTCCCTCCTTATGGTGCCCATACACAGTACAATAAAAAAAAAGTTTGATTTTCCCATTTATTCAACCAAAACCATCAAATTCAATGAAAGTTGAAAATAATCCATTTTTCAATCAAGAAAAATGAACGATTATTCTGTTTTTAAGATAGAAACCTATAACATGTTGGAAAAATCTGTATATTCGATTGAACGAAATAATCGAACAAAAAACGGCCTGGTGACATCACGGTTGCTGCAATCCCTTACCCATCGACCTGGTACTGCTGTTGCCAGTGATGGAAATTGCATGGGCACAGCACAGCTGCTCCGTGAGAGACACAGACTGCTGCTTTATTTCTGATATGTTTTTCTTTATTGCAACAGGCTGCCTAAATGCCCTGGGGCAGGGGGGGAGCAGTTATGTTGGTCTAGTACATGAGGCAGGCCTCATGGGGGAGAGTGTTGGGCTGCAGATGGGGGCTGTGGGATGATGGGGTTAGTCTGCAGCCAGGCAATGGGCAGACTTTACAGAGGTGAAAATTGTATTTGGGGGGGGGGGGGGTGGAGATAGGCTATCTGGGAGACAGGAAGACAGGGGAGTTTGTGGTGCAGGAGACAGGCTTTGGGGGGGGGGGTTGAGAGATTGTTTAGGCGACAGGTAGGGAGCAGGATTACACTTATACAGAGTTTGTGTGGGTGTGGAAGGGGGGGGGGGGGTATTGCCTATAGGCTAGACAGTGCAGAGCATCTCCTAGGGTGACTGAGAGAGCAACAAACTCAGGTGTCGTAGCTAAAGTTTTGGCATGCTAGATATTTAGGCATAGTTGTGGGAAGGGCTCCTGTATGCATGCAAGATTCTCACTTTAGGAGGTTTTTATGTCATTCTAGGAGCAGATTGTGCATATGTAATTTCATAAATGTATGTACTGTATTCAAAATATAGAGTCTACAATTGCTAACCTACTGAAAACAATGGTTACTGTGGCTTGTAAGTCTTTATTGCTCACTCTCCACAGACTCATATGTAAGATTGTCAGAAAACGTGATCTGTGCTTGTCGTTTACATTAATAAAATGTGTGCCATGATAATCTGGTCTGCTAGTATGCTTAGCAGCTCCCTATACAGTAGCTGTCATTTATCTGTGTGACCTTTTTACTGATGTGCGGCAATAACTTTTTTTTGTCCTTTCTGTCAGAAACTTCTGGACCATGGAGGCACTAAGTAAAGAATGCAATAATGGATTTTAGATGGAAAAATGAATGACAGTATGATTATGAGAAATAAATGGCTATACCATTTCATGAGTTTATTATAGTATCTTTAGAAGTTGGCCATTCCACTGGTACAAGATAAAGGTACGATATAAAAATAGTTCCATTCTATAAAAACACTATTTCAAAGCGCTGTCACTCAAACCCACTCTATGTAAAATGATCTATATGTCACGAGTGAAGCAAACACAATCCTGAGATGCCTGTCATGGAAATCGCTGAATCTCTGGAGCATCATGCAGCAATAATGAGATAGTGTATGAACCCCCCAAGCTAGGGGAATATTGCAGCATTACTCAGTGGCATTCACCGTATCTACTTCCCAGACAGTGTGGCAGTGACACAGAAGGGCATCGCAGAACAGCAGAATTAATTCAGCTGGAAGAAGCAGCTCATATTTATTAATCAGACCTACATCTGAGGTGCTCTGAAATTCATAATGGTGGCATATTATACTGTATGATAAATAAGATGAATGACAATGAAACACCTGCTATGTTCATTTTGGTTTATCTGTTGGTTTGTAAAGATGCTGTACATCAAATGTTAAACAGAAGCACAACACCTAGGAAATGAATAGGTGAAGCAATTGGTAATCAAAAATTAAAGTGATCACTTATTGAATTATTGTAGGCAAAACCAGTGTAAGGCTGCATACAGTGTAATCTAACTACTTACGCAGCACTGACAGTTAGAATTAATCTGACTCCCAGTACTAGTGGGGTCTCCAACATGTGTTAATTTCCCAATATGGTGGCTAAGCAGCTACAGTGTTTCCTCGAAAATAATCCCATGTTGGATTTAGCAACATTATTACTTAAATTGCAGTATAGTAAAGCAACCACAATATGACACTATTGCACAAAGGAAATCCCGATGCACCAATGTTGGATCCAATGTTGGATCCTGGAAAGTATCCACAACTAGTGTTCTAGCCCGTACAGGATAAAACCGTGGGTTCGAGACGGCCCCGGGGCCACACCGGGAGACAGGGCATCACTCATGTTGAACAAATGTTCCGGCACGAGGATGTCAGGAACCCCCTGTGACGGAGGAGTCCCCTCCGGAGTGGAACAAGAGGGCCCCAGGGCCATCCCAAACCCACCCTCCTCGTTCCCCTGTTCACCAGACTCCAGAAAGTGTTTCCTAACCATAACATTTCTTACAAATTTGTTGACGTCTAACATAGTAGTAAAGACATCAAAATTATATGACGGTGCATAAGATGAACCTCTGGAGAGAAGTGACAGTTGTGTTTGAGATAATGTGACACTAGAAAGATTAATGACATTTAAGGGAATGGTGGAATTTTTTACCTTCTGATGCCTGCGGCCTGCTCTCCTAGTACCTCTCCCGTTTGGGGCCGCGCTTGCGGTTCCCCTTCTTTTTGGGTCGTTGGTAATAACTTGGTTGTTTGTGGGGGGTCTCTGGTGTGGTCTGTTAAGGAGCCACCCTTGCTCAGATATGCGTGAGCTTTTATCTGTATGCTGTGATGCTGGATATGGAATAAAGATTTTTCTACTTTAATCATACAGCATTGGTGCAGCGGGATTTCCTTTGTGCATTGCTGATTTTGGTCAAGACTCCTTCTCCCTTTGTTGGGTGAGTGTGAGTGCAGCAGCCTCTTCTTTCAAATTAACACAATATTACACTAAGTGTGGTGATGATCTCTATGGTATTGTGATTTCCTGTATTTTTTCTGTGTTCATCTCTGTTCTAAGTAAGCTGCATTACCTAATGGTTGCATTTGATTTATCTCTTTATGTTTTCTTCAGTATAGAGTTCTAACTTGTTATACAGGGTGCCTATCTTTGTGTACCTACCACTCTACTCCATTAGCCCTACCCTGAAAATAATCCCTAGCTGCAATTTTGAGCATGCTTGAAATATAAGCCCTACCCTGAAAATAAGCCCTAGCGGAAGTTACCATACAGAAGAGGAAGAAGCCAGCAAGCGGTCCTGTCATCCCAGCACGCAAAAAGGTTATCAGCTGTGTGCAGGGATGACAAGGCAGGTGCTTGATCAGTACGGTTCATTACCACACAAGGCAGATTACAGTAGGAAGCAAGTGGAACACAACGATGAAGTGTAGATCGGGCACCAGTCCTGTCATCCTAACACTCAGCAAGGTTATCAGCTGTGTGCAGGGTTGACAGTGCAGGTGCCTGATCAGTACAGTAGGACCTTCAAATCCAGCACAGGAAGAGGAGGCGCAGTGGGGAAGGCAGGAGGACATACAGCACATGAACAGAGCAGTCATATAAGATATCCCCTGAAAAAAACCCTAGCACATCTTTTGGTGCAAAAATTACCGTAATATAATACACTGCCTTAGTTTAGGGTAGAAACTTAAAAATCTTGTAAAAGTAGTACCCTTTAACGGCTAACATGGTACAGAAACTTTTTTGCTACTACCTAATTTTCAGGGAAAACACAGTATTAAATGGGGAAGAGGTAGGCTTACTGTTTGGTATTAAATCTACTTTAGCAGGGAAGGAACTAGCTTTCCTGCTAATGTGAAGCAGATGGCTATTATGTAGCTTTACAAATATTCACATTACAGCAATCCACACTGTGGGCTTGATTCACTAAGACAAATAACATGTCACTTGACAGGAAAGTTGACAGGCAGCCTATTTGGCCAATCAAAGTGTGGGGATAATGTCCTTTAAAATGATTGGACCCGCAGGGGCTCAGGGCAGGACGAGTAGAGCTCTTGGCATTGCCAATTAGCAGACATAAGTCTGTAGCACTCGTTATGCTACGCTGACAAGGTGTGTTAACTGTGATAAGGAATGTTAACTCTCATAAGGCGTGTTAACTCTCATAAGGCATGCTATTTGTCTTAGTGAATCATGAGCTATACAGTACATTACATGAGCATACAGCATCACAAAATATGATCTAAGTATCAATATTGCCAGAATGCAGGAACCTTGAATGCAGGCACAAGTACGTCTCAGCATGTATTTGTGATAATCCTCAGGGTAATTTTTGCACAGCTGTTGGACACGGGTGCACACCTTACAAATAGCCTTTTAATCTGAGACTCTGTAGGTGCCTCTTTTTGCATTAATTTATGCCCTGTCCAAAGCAAGGTTTAATGATAATAACAATCATAATAATATTAATAATAATAATAATAATAATATTTGTATTATTATTATAGTGCTTTTCTCCTGCCAGACTTAGGGATCTTTCCCACTGTACTGCTGAATCGCTAAATTGCAAAATGCTAGTGATTTTTAAATCACTAGGTTTTGCTATTAACATAGGAATCACGGCATAGGCAGACTGGCCCGGGGGGATGGGGGGCATTTTCCCCCCGGGCCGCCTCCTTCAACTGTGTTTCGGGCCGCCAGCTGAAGAGGAGGGAGGCCCGACTTCTTTCCTCCTTCCTGCTCTAAGGGCCTTTGTGTTCCGCATCAGTAGAGGCTGCGGTAGTCGGTCTCACCAGCACCTGGCTGGTGAGATCCCGACAGAGAATCAGCGGTGCAGCCAGCATCACTTATACACTCAGGCAGTTCTTCACAGCTCTATTCTACTTCCTGCTGCCACGCCCCCTGTCTTCCCAGGTTATATGCAGCGGTTATTTTGAAGGGTCCCCTACAGCCTGGCGTGCACACTCACCCGGCCAGCAGTGAGTGAATCTGCTGCAGGGTGAGAGGAGACAGAACTGCTGCAGCTGGGAGCTCCTCTGGGTAGAAGGGAGAGGCAGGACCTACACAGCGCTCCATCTGTAAGTTGGGACAATTTAGATAAGCTCGATTGCCTGCAAGTCCTTATCTCTTCTCCTCTTATCTATTCTTCTTCTACAGTGTGTGTGTGTGTGTGTCTTCCCCCCCTCCTCCCCTGCTATTTCCTGTCTCCCAAATACATGTTGCTGCCAAATGGGACATAGGAAACCAGCAGTCATGGTGAGATCGCCCTGCAGTTTTTCCTCTCCCCCCCCCCCCCCCTTGTCTGTCTTGGTTAATCTCTCCCCTCTCATCTTTCTTATGTCCCCCACTCTTTGCCATATTTCTCTCCCTTTTATCTCATTTCCATGCATCTGTCTGTCTGTCTGTCTCTCCATCATTCATTTCCTCTCAGTTTCCATCATTCATTTTCTCTCTCTCATGCACACACACACTGCAATATACACACACAGCAATATACACACACTACAACAATATATATACACACACACACAGCGCTATATGTACTGTGTATATATATATATATATATATATATATATATATATATATATATATATATATATATATATATATATATATAATGTGTGTGTGTGTACATGTATATAATATATATATATACACGCACATTATGCAGCACCTTACAGAGTACATAGTCCCGTCACTTGTCCTCAGGGGAGCTCACAATCTAATCCTTACCACAGTCATAGTGTAAAGTCCTACCATGTTATTTTTATGTATTTATATAGCACTGGCATCTTCTGCAGAACATTACAGAGTACATAGTCATGTCACTGATGATGTCAGAGGAGTTCATAATCTATTCATGCTATAGTCTAATGTTATGCCATACAATTATTATTGTTATTTATTTATATAGCACTGACATCTTTTGCAGCATTTTACAGAGTAGACAAACTGAAAGAAAAGCACGGACTCCGACACTCCACAGGAACTCTTCTTTTATTGATGCCACAAAGCAACGAATACAGAAAGAAAGCCCCTCTGTCTTTTTACAGAGTACATCGTCATGCCACTGACCAGGCTGTTGAGTCAGAGTCGAGGAGTCGGAGTCGGTTTCAATGAACTGAGGAGTTGGAGTCGGATGATTTTTGTACTGACTCCACAGCCCTGCCACTGACTGTCCTCAGAAAAGCTCACAATCTAATCCTACCATAACCATAGTCTAATGTCCTACCATATTATTATTATGTATTTGTAAGGCACTGACATCTTCTGCAGCACTTTACAGAGTACAGTCATGTCGCTGACTACCCTCAGAGGTGCTCACACTGTAATCCTACCATAGTCATAGTCTAATGTCCTGCCATATTATTATTATTATGTATTTATATAGCACTGACATCTTCTGCAGCACATTACAGAGTACATAGTCATGTCACTGACTGTCCTCAGAGGAGCTCACAATCCTACCATAGTCACAGTTGAATGTCCAACCATATTATTATTATGTATTTATGTAGCATAAATTAGATCTGTTGGCAAGAAATCAGTTTGAGATGGTGTGAGCTTTGTGACATGGTGCATTATCCTACTGGAAGTATCCATCAGAAGATAGAGTTATAAATTCAGCTCCGATGCACTTTATGCCATAGCTCACTCAGCAGTCACTCTGACCCAGGTTTTTCCTTACTGCTAATAGCAACTTTTTTTTTTACCCCAAGCCTGGCTCCCTTGGGAGGTGGGGTTAACTTATATGATTGCATGTATTCCTGCTTTACACTATATATATTTGCTCACAAAAATATATGGATTTGGGCTGGCGCTGCAGTGAAATGTCCTCTAGGTTGCGTTTCCCCCAGGCCCCAGTCCTCCCCTGAATCACGGTAGGTATTTTCTACTACTATGATTCGATTTTGCCCAAAGCATGATCGCATTCAGGAGTGATTTTTAAAATGAATTTGCAATTGTGTATGCAAAATCATGATCTAGTAAAAGAAATTGTACCAAAACGCAATTGCAATCGCTAGTGTTTAGCGATTGTGATTGCAAGTGGAAAGGGCCCTTAAAGTGTTTGAGATATCGAGTTACTAAGAGCATGCTTAGTAGTAGGCCATCCCGCAGTCTTAGGGAGTCTTGCTCAAGGTTTCCTGTGTGGAAGATGGTTTCTTTAACCAGTACACTATCCAGCCTCCATGTATAAAAACAAACAGCTAAGTATTCATTGCTGTGTTATAGGAGGGAGAATGACTACCAAATAAAAACACACTGAATGAACCACAGCCAACTAGCATGCTATTTGTTTATAAATAACCAAAAACAAACAAGAATCAACTGCCAGAACTAAACTGTGGTGATTACTTTCAGAGGCAAATGACAATATCAACAATCACTGTGCCTTCTGACTTGCATACATTTATTTTTGGCCAGCATCTGATGGGACAGTGGTCCTGTCTGTGCCCCACCTTCTTGACATTTGAGTCCTCATGGTGCCCATGATAAGTTGGTTGCGCCTTGTGTCAGAAGTGAAAAAAAAATGACCTAATTCTAAAAATTTACTTTGTGTGTTTTTTTCTTTTCAAATAAGCAATTAGTCTCAAGAGTTAAAAAAAAAGGAAGTAGCAACAGATCTGATTGAAAATGTACAATAACATTTGGCAAGTGTGAGAGAACGTGGAAAAGCCGCCGCGTGTGCTACTGAGTAGGCGGCTGATTCCGCGTCCAATGCGGTGGTTTGCAAGCGGAAGCGTGTGTCTGGTAGCAGGGCAGAACGCGGAAAAGCCGCCGCATGCAACAACAGTAAGGCGGCTGGTTCTGCGTCCAGCGCGGCGGTTTGCACGCGGCAGCGTGTGTCTGGTGTGGCTGAGTCTGGTAGTGCACACAGGCTTAGGAATATGCGTGCGCGTGCTGAGAGGCAGAATTCTTATACTGGGCAGAGAGAGTCAGCTGATCACGCCGAACAGCTGACTCCAGAGCAGGATACTATTGGTTGATCAATTAGGGGTGGTGCTGGAGAGCACTACTCCATATATAGTTACTGCTGGCCAGTTGCAAGTTGTCTGCCGTTGCGAACACTACGTGGAAGCACTCAGACCTTAGTCAGATCCAACAGTGTGTTTGAACCAGGTGGACCTGGGAATTCACACTGAGCCAGATTACTTGAACTGTTATTCTGTTTATGCTTAAGCTAGTTCCAGGGTGCTGAGACCACGGACCTCGCACCCAGACTAGGGAACTGTATTATCATTTGTGTTATACATCAGACTAGTTCCAGGGTGCTGAGACCACGGACCTTGCACCCAAGACTAGGGAACTTGTGCGATCATTTTGTTGTACATCAGACTAGTTCCAGGGTGGAGAGACCACGGACCTCACACCCAGACTAGGCATTGTTTGATATCTGTTATGACTTATTGCTTTCTTGACTACTCCTCTGTTCTCTGATTCGGTACCTCGCATATCTGATATTCCGTTGCCAGACCCTGCTTGCCTTGGATACAGAATCAGCCTTCTGTCTTTGTACCTTATCTGTCCGTGTGTTACCGACCAGGCGTGTCCGACCTCGAGAGCTATCTCTCCCCTTAAGAGATAGTCTCCAGATCAGATAGTGACATCCACCTTCAGGTGTCACTCACTCTCTGGCCCTTCCTGTCTCCAGCCTGACTCCACCCCTTGAAGAGTCTCAGGCTGCTGGAAGGTTCCTGTGCTCTCAGAACAGTGATCCTTTACTGCCTAATATCACCTGCCCAGCAGGTGCATTACTCAAAGTACTACTGTTACACCAAACACTTACATACCAATAGGTGTCCAGAGGTTAGTAATATATCTGTATTATCGGTGATTCTGCAGATCATCAATAATCAGGTATATATCTGCATTCTTGGTGATACTGCAGATCACCAATAATCAGATTCTCTCTGCGTGCTGACACCAATCGTTACAGCAAGGTAAAAAAAAGTATCACATCGGATTTCTTAATTCAGAACTGTTGTATGTGTTGTCCTTGCCATTACAACAAGGCACTAATGAAAAAAATCTATCAATGACAGAAGAAATGTGTCCCAAAAAGGGAAACCAATTTACTGGTAAAAGCCATGAATCGGACTACATTTTCAAATCTGTACACTTTTATATAAAAACATTGCAGAAATAAAGATGTAGTTATACTTCCAACAATAAATATACTTCAAAGCGCTGCGGAATATGTTGGCGCTATATAAATAAAAAATAATAAAATAATAATAATTAGTAAGGCACGCATTAATATATTCTATGACATTATCAGCTGGCAAATGACTTGGAAGCAATGTGATGCAAGCTGTTTTTTGTTACCATAGGTGACATATTTCTTAATTATGCAAATTGCATCATTTCACTCTCATGACTTTGACATTTACACGCCAGAAGATCAAAGACTCCGAAAATTTAGATGAATCAGTCCTCTGCTTACTGCGCTATAGACGAAACATTTGCAGTCTCTGAGTGCATTGTTATAGACACTGATGTACACAGGAACGTCTGTTTCTTCTATCACTCTTAATTCCTGTAATTACCTGTACTTTGCTTCTGGTGTCAGTGTACTCCACCTCAAAAATGTCAGCAAGAGTCACTGTATTTATGGGGAGAACTGCTTCAGAGCCTGGTACTCCAGGACAAGAGAGTAGCTCCATTGCAACATAACCCATAATCACAATTTGCAGCATTATAGAACAGAACATTTTGATTGTATACTGGGGGATATATTTACTAAACTGTGCCCGCAATGTCACTCACCGATCACCCAATACCCGCCGTGGCTCAGTTTCATTTCTGGCAGTGTGCATCCTCGATCACTCTTCGATCCACGTGGCCGTCCTGCCCCTGAGCAGTACGTGTAATATGTATGGACGTATGCACAGTACATGTTCTCTGCCTACGCATGTCTACAGCCTAGACGGGAGTGCAATTGAGGACACAAGGGGGCCAGAGCTGCGCAAGCACACTTCTCAGTCACCAAAAACTAAACTGAGCCATTGCGAGTGATGGCGCGGGCACAGGACGTCTGCAGGGGGCTGGGGGAAGCCCCAGGTAAATGAAACTTTTTTTTTTTAACTCAATTAAGGTTTCCTTTAAGTGAATATACCCCATAGATAGTATTAGTCAACCACCTGTGGTGAGGGAGGGGGTGGTCCCTCTTTTTTTTTTTTGTTAATAAAAACAATTCTGATATGAGCTTTAAAGCTGGTTCAAATGGGCAGTAGGTTTTCAAAATTATGCAAAAATATCTATAACATAGCACAGTGTACCTGAGTAAGGCTGCTTTCACAGCGGGACGTTACAGGTGCACGTTAGTGCAGCCTGTAACGCTCCCCCAACGCACAGCAATGTAACACAAGTGGGCTGTTCACAGTGCCCACGTTGCGTTACATGTAACGCTGCACGTTGTAGTGAAAGTGCAGCATGCTGTGCGTTCTGTTTGCACATGCTCAGTGGGGGGCGGAGAGGAGTCGGGGAGATGCCACTACAGTAGCCGCGCACATGGCTACTTAATATGCACTGCACTGGTGGCTGCTGATTGGCCGGCGGGACCACGTGATGCGGAGTGTCTCGCTCCGCATCACGTGGTCCTGCCGGCCAATCAGCGCCACTCTGGGAGACCTTATGCGGATAGAGCCGCCTAACGCGGCTCACTCTAACATCCTCTCCCACACCACCATGCGTTGCGTTAGGGGCACGTTATGCGACCATAACGTCCCCTAAAATGCAACGTCTTAGTGTGTAAGTAACCTAAATGAAAAATATGAGATACTGAATTCTGTAGAGGCTTCCCATGTCCTCCTGGCCCCCACTGTAACCATGCATGGACTCCCGAAACCTATCCAACAAGAACTGGGAGATAGGGTCATTGTGGCCTCGCTCCTTTTCATGAATGAGTGCATCCGTACTGCACCTACACAAGTATAACAGTGCCCCGCACAGTAAGCTAGAGCTGCTTGTCCAGAAGCAGCTCTGTGCTAGTGTGCAGGTGTGACCGTACTCATGTGGGAGCAGCACGTCCACGCTGGTGCACAAAGAGGAGTGCGGACGCAGCAGGAGCAGGAAGCAACGGTGGCCTGGAGGACGTAGGAAGCCTGAAGGATCCCTGTTCTTGGGTAAGTATCTCTTTTTTTATTTTACTCCACGTCAGGTTCTCTTTAAGCTTCCATAGTGGAAGAAGTATGGAAGTGAGGCACAGCATGGAAGGTAATGGAATTTGAGCAGGTTTTGTGGCTTCTGCATTACACAGCACTGCCAGCGATATCATGAAGTGTATATTGAGTCATTTGGCTTAATTCACTCTTCTGCACTGAGCAATTTGATGAGACCTCTGTGAGTGGCATCTGAATAGGCCCTAAAGGTCTATTCCTGTGCTCATCTGCATAATGTCTGATTAGCAGCTTCATAAATACATAGAGCTTTACAGAGTCTGTCATTTCTGCAGCAAAACACACTGAGCAGCAAAGAAAGGGCAGAGTTCAGCTCACCAGTCCTCTGAACTAAAGACTATAAAATAGTTCCATAATTTACTTTTTCCAGCAATACTGTCAGCTTACTGCAGTCAGCATGTACTTTGCAGTACCATTAGAAAACCTGCAATCATAAGGTTGTATTTGGTTTCATTTCAGCTTGGCAGCCTGAACAAGTTTACAGACTCTAGCGGCTTTGAACACCTTGGCACTCTTGTTGAATCTGTTATTATTGATTAAGGGAAAACGGCTTTGATAGTCCATCCAACAAGATGTTGTAGCACTATGACAACTTACAAATCAATGAACTATTTAGGTTCAATCCTACAAAGCTTACTGATAAATCTTGATAAGCCAGCGACTGGAACAAGTGAAGCCTTTATCTTAACAAGCAGGTGATCTTATTCAGCTTGTCAACACTATTGTAGCCCATTGATAAGACTATAATACGTTAGGGATGACACAGTGGCAGGTCTAAAAATCCTGGCTGGTACAAAAAGCATCCTGATTTATTGTTATACGCTCACATCATGTGTATGTGCAATATGTTTGTAATCCATTGATATAAACCATTAATAATGAAACTAAAAAATACCGAAAAATAAGGTAAGTATATAATCTCTATTATTACTACTTTGGTTACATATAGCTTATTCTGGTTCATCGAGACAAGAGTCTAAAGCTGCATTGATATTGAAAGATGCCCAATCTTGCCAGCAATCCATCATTCCTTGATTGGAAAAATCGATCAAACAGCAGAGTTACACTGTTCAATTCAGCACAAAGATATAGGACATTGATCTACCAATGGTCTTGCCCCTCCCCAAATGTTTTTAATTTTCCATCCTGTCCAGCTGATATTTTTGATAAATCTTACTTTTTTGGGAAATGGAATCGATTCCCAGAAGATGGATTGAATCTGCCCAAGGAGGCCCATGCAGTGATAATTCATGAGATAAAACAGATAAGGAGAGAAAATTAATGACATACTGTATATAGATGAGGAGAAATCATTTATAAGATTTTATGAAATGTATAACGCATGGCGACATCTTTAGTCCTGTCAGGTGCTGCTTTGCAGAATGTTAGTTTCACTGGCTTTAAAATTCTCAAACACCTGCTCTCCCTGAATGCTTTTGGAGGAAAATTCCCATTCTCCGGAACCCTAAATTATTTGTGGGCAGGGCATGTAATATAGCACTTGTGCTTTAGCGGTGCCCAGTTTAGGCGCTCCACGCCTGGCACCTTGAGCTAAAGCAACCTGCTTCAGGCTACATACCAATATACAGCAATAAATAGATATAGGAAATAAATCTGATTCTGTAACCAGGAAAATTACCGTAAAAGCAAGGGCGTAGGGCCCGTGGTCGCAGCGGTCGCCTTGGAGACCGGGCCCGGCTCCTGAGGAGGCGGGGGAGGGGCCCGGGGGGCCCATCTCCGTTTGGAGGGCCATGCGCCCGTTCGCGCTGGTAGGAGGGAGCCGCAGCCGCGGGGAGGGCAGCCCGACCTCTTCCTCCCTTCCTCTCCCCGGGGCCCCCCCTCAGATGCAGAGTAAGCGGCTAACGGAAGTGCTATAGGCAGAACTCACCTCCCTGCGTTCCACTCGCCGCTGATCTCCTCTCTGGCTGGCTCTGCATAGATGTTGTTACACACGCAGCTTCCGGCTAAACAGGAAGCTGCGTGTGTAAGCATCTATGCAGAGCCAGCCAGAGAGGAGATTAGCGGCGATTGGAACCAGGGAAGGAGGTGAGTTCTGCCTATAGCGCTTCCGTTAGCCGCTTACTCTGCATCTGAGGGGGGGCCCCGGGGAGAGGAAGGGAGGGAGAGGTCGGGCTGCCCTCCCCGCGGCTGCGGCCCCCCCCTCCATTATGGGGACGGGCAGCTACCTAATCTATCCTGGGGGGCAGCTACCTAATCTATCCTGGGGGGCACCTACCTAATCTAACCTATACTGGGGGGCAGCTACCTAATCTATCCTGGGGGCAGCTACCTAATCTATCCTGGGGGGCAGCTACCTAATCTAACCTATACTGGGGGGCACCTACCTAATCTATCCTGGGGGCAGCTACCTAATCTATCCTGGGGGGCACCTACCTAATCTAACCTAATCCTGGGGGGCAGCTACCTAATCTAACCTATACTGGGGGGCACCTACCTAATCTATCCTGGGGGGCAGCTACCTAATCTATTCTGGGGGGCAGCTACCTAATCTAACCTATACTGGGAGGCACCTACCTAATCTATCCTGGGGGCAGCTACCTAATCTATCCTGGGGGGCAGCTACCTAATCTAACCTAATCCTGGGGGGCAGCTACCTAATCTATCCTGGGGGGCAGCTACCTAATCTAACCTAATCCTGGGGGGCAGCTACCTAATCTATCCTGGGGGGCACCTACCTATTCTAACCTAATCCTGGGGGGCAGCTATCTAATCTATCCTGGGGGGCAGCTACCTAATCTATCCTGGGGGGAAGCTACCTAATCTATCCTGGGGGGAAGCTACCTCATCTAACCTATACTGGGGGGCACCTACCTAATCTATCCTGGGGGCAGCTACCTAATCTATCCTGGGGGGCAGCTACCTAATCTAACCTATACTGGGGGGCAGCTACCTAATCTAACCTATACTAGGGGGCACCGACCTAATCTAATTTATACTGAGGGCACCTACCTATCTAACCTATACTGGGGGCACTTACTTATCTAACCTGTATTGGGGGCACCTAGCTAGCCTATACAGGTGGCAACTAAACTGGCTACCTATATTGGAGGCACCTACCTAACTAACCTATACTGGGGGCACCTACCTATCTAACCTACGCTGGGGGCAACTATTCTGGCTACCTATATTAGAGGCACCCACCTAGCTAACCTGTACTGGGGGCACCTATCTATCTAACTTATACCGGCGGCGCCTGCCTATCTCACCTATACCGGGGGCAACTATACTGGCTTACCTATGCCTGACTACCTATACTGGGGGTACCTATAGCTGGCTATAGGGATTTTGATATGTGTGTGCATCCGTCGGGTGTTGTCGGGGGAGGGGGGGCTGTTGTTGCCAGGGGGGGGCACATCCAGATTCCGCATCGGGGCCCAGAGGTTTGTAGCTACGCCACTGCGTAAAAGTGGGTATCCTGAATAATTTACTGCATTCTACTATATGTAGCAACAGTAGCTCTTTAACACTACTAAAGCACCATAGAAAAACTCTCTTTTTCAGACTTGGTATATTGCTAGTAATAATTTTGTTTCACCTAAAAACAAAAATTATGTTTTATTTTTTCCACCACAATCAATATTGATCTTAATTAACTTTGTCCAGTGTAGAACATTGTTCCGCAAGACAGCAAGAAGTGATTCAATTAAGAGCGATTGTTCCTTTGCTGAAGTAATGAAGCTCATTTATCGATATCAGTATAAGCGGTTTAAACCTTCTGCTTACTTTTTACTGTAATGAAACCACAGGTTTGATTTTTCATTGGTAAATTGATGTTCAGTTTAAAAAATAAGGTTCCACTCTTTGTTTAATCTGAACTGTCAAGATCAATGAAGAAGTGTAAGTTGTTGCAATGAACAAAAGTTTCAATGGAATGTAAAATTGAAACAGAGGTTGCTTTGCCATTTCAACAATTTACCAAGGGAAGTTCCATAAAGAGCAAAGAACAGTGTGGTCCTTACCGGTAATATAAAATAACAGATTACAGAAAATGTATTATATAAAAAAATTATATTGCAAGGCTAACCTAATTAATATAAAATGTGCTTAGGGAATTTTAAGCAATGCCAAAATCTAAACTCTAGTTAGCAGTCTTCACCTATACAGACAATTAAACTATACTTAGCTAAATCAGAATATTACCTTTGTGCTACCATATTTGTTTGAACACTAGGCAAGTGGCAGCATACGGCCAGTAGTGGGAGCTGTCGCACCTTGGAGCCATGTCTGACTGCTATCGCACTGACATATGGCTAAACTGACCTGAATAGAGAAATAGTGAAAATGTGTACACATTTCTATGCATGTCATCAGCCATTGCACTGGCCGTATGGGGCCCATGTATCAAGTAAATAAGCAGAGGCCTGGCAGTGCAATGGCCAGTGATGTCATTTTCAAAAGCACTTAACAGCTGCATGGACTAATAGAAATGCTTGGCAACTGATTGAAATATTCATCTTTGAATTTCTGTGACAGTTTCCTATTGGTCCTTTTTATAGACAAGAAGGAAGCCTCCGCTATTGTGACGGGCAGTGGTTACGGAGGAATTCTTATTTGAATTATTGTGACAACTTCCTGTTGGTCTTTATTATAGACTTGTAGGAAGTCCCAGCTATTGTGACTGGCGGTGGTTGTGGTAGACAAAGATGTTGGCTGCCAATCTTCTATCAAGATAATAGATTTTTGTTTTTCTTGATTTTTTTTTTGTTATTATTATTTTAATAAAAACAACTTAAAAAATAACTTGCATGAACGTGACTTATTTTTACTTAGTTAATGTACATACAACAAAGCATTTTACAGCAATGCCTGCTTCCTTAGAGGATATATCTTGTATGGTTAATGATCACGATACCCAGAAAATGAATGAGTGTAGACATGCATATATGTTGCAATAACAGTAACATAAGTGTTAAAACAATCAAACAGGTTGTACATTTTTCTGTAAAATTTTACCACAACTGGGTCAAGTTGAAAAGAGAGAAAAATTCAATATAAGGCAAAATAGTGAACCAGACCACTATGAACGACCATACTATAAATAATGGTTGATGAAAAAGTGTTCACGCAAAATGTGGGAGATACCCACACGTAAATTTTGTAAGAGCTAATCACTTCTCCCCTAAGGTAAAAAAAAAAATTGTTGTTATAAACTAAAGCTCCAAGATAATGCTTGCTGTCAAGGGGACTGCAATGTCGTAATTCTCTGTGAGTGTTTCTAACAATATTCTTTTACTGATTTTGAATAGACTGAAACAAAATACAGCAATTGGCATTGAAAAGCTATTTGGCAAGCTAAGACCATAAAAACAGCACTGAAGAACATTGGTCAACAAGATATACCGGTACATCTCATGCTTTAAAGAGTCCAATGAAATGTAAAAATACCATGAAATATGCATACATTATTTAAAAAGAGGAAAAAATTGAAGTGTTAAGAATTATTTAGTTCATTCTGAACAGGAATTTTCATCTGAATAATCTCAAGGTCTACAATTAGAGTGTCTTGAGAGTCAATCCACTGACCCCATACTGTATTTTATTGGTGGTTATCACCTTTATCTAACACAGTAAACATTGAAGAACAACTTTTCTTTTTCAAACAAAATCAAAAGAAAAGGGCAGTAGCAGTACTTGTGGGCATTGTAGGACTGGGGGAAATTTGCCACTTTTTGCACATGAAGCATGAGGAGATAAAATGTGTTTATAAAATCCAAATCCTACTTAGAACTAGCTTGTGTTCTTTTTTTTTTCTTCAAAAGGTTAGGAATCCAATAGACAGCTTCTCTACAGATGGGCTGACTGTAGTGTAACTGTCATTCAATTAGAGGTAATAAAACTCCTATTTGGGTGAGGAACACTTCAGAGTGCAGAGAACAGAAAAAAAGTTCAAGTGTTAAAAATGTGTCTGTATAAGAGCTGAATAAACATCACACACCAGTCATCATTTATCAGAGATAGTGAAAAATCTAAAATCAAAATAGGAGTATGAGTTTTCTGGAAAATCTTACTTAGGTTTAGAACTATAGATGCAATAATTTATCTTTTCAATGTATTTTCACTTCAGCTTTGCGTTGAAGAGCTGCAGTACAACCAACCTGCAGTAGAGCTTAACAGCTTTCAAGAGGTAGTCACGCTTGCCGTTTTCTCACATGTATTGTTGACTACCCAACACCACCATAACTCATTGAAGATGTAGCCAGCATGAGTCACTTTATAAGCCACCTCTTCTTTATCTTCCTTCAGACACAGAGCAAGCAGCTTGCAGTGAAAGATGAACCGATGTATTCTGATTTCTCCTGTACCAAATCCCCAAAACTTTCTAAATATGATGATTTGCTCAGCTGCCTGTGCAGGCAGGCAGCCCTTTGACCATTGTGTAGGTTTGCATGCTGCAGGACTCTGGAAAGAAGCTTCTGTCAGTTTTACAGCTTGTGCTTGCAGAGGAATTTGCATACGTTGTCATGCAAATTGCCTGGCCACATTCATTGGAGGCGTGTACTATAAGTACTATGTCTTTCCCACAATGCTTCGCTGGACATTTCCTTTCCATGGTCTGTTCCTGATGGACACTGCTGGAGTGTCAGCCATTGCTATCTAGTATAGTTAATTCCTGGGGGTTGCTTTAGGCTCCCCTTCTAGCCCAGTCAGGTTGTATTATCTGTATTGCCTGTTCTGTCTTGTCTTGCCTGTTGCCATTGTCCTGCCCCTATGGTGGTCGACAGGAAATGGTTCTGATCTCTGTTCTTGGAGTATAGCTGGTGGAGCGGTTGCTACCAGCTATCTCTTCTGTTCTGTTTCCTGGGATCGTGCTAGCTACTTTTCGCTAGCGCTGGGGATCCTTCTGTTCTGCTACTCTGTACCTGGATCACGCTAGCCACTTTTCGCTAGTGCTGTGGATCCTATCTCTCGTTTGTCCCTGTTTTCGTGTGTCTGTCTTGTCCGCTGCGCTTGCTGCAGGCTCGGTGAGGTAACCGTTAAGCAAGCGCTCGCGTCCTCTGTTTCATGTTTGTCTGTTAATGGTTAGTTAGGCGTGCTTGTCTCTATTGTGCTTATCACGTGGAGATCACGCATAACCTCTGCACTCCCCAGCGCCATCTGCCGACAGGAATTTCCTTCTACAGGTGCGTAGCACCTTTTACTGGGTGCCTGCAAATATACGCTTGTGGAGGATTTCCGCCGTGTCAGCGCACGCGTTGTGCGCTGATCACGGAGAAAGTTCCACAATCGTTACACTAAAACAGTTAGCAATAGCAATGAGCTATTTTATGTTGCTTTTGTTTTTTGTTGTTTGCTTTGTGGCTGTGAATAGCTGAACTATATTTTCATGCAAAGGAAACTATTCAATCATTGCCTGAATCATTTCAATGTGTGATGGTAACTTACAATTGTTGGAAGAGCTTGTTGTGACCACCCAATTGCTGTGAATGTACTGATAAGGAAAATATGGTTTGTACAGATAAAAGCTATGTAATTCAGATCTTAAGAGAGGAAGAATTTAAGGGTGGAGCTTCTGTGCTAAATTTGAATTACTTTGTTGACAAAATGAGACACTGCTTGTATTGAGCATTGTGATATTGGTAAATCTTCCCCAGTAGCTAGTCTTTTTCTGGTCTCTTCATGCTGTTATCTAGATCTATAGTTTTCAAATCTCATTACAAATGGATTACAGTGAGTTTAGAAATGAAAATAAAATATAAAGCATATATATAAAGTATTGCTTACACAAAGAATTGAATGTGTGCATTAAACACCAAGTGAACACCTGACTTATCTGGCTTTGCAAATTTGGTCTTACTGGCTATTCATGAGGTAATGCTCATGCAAAAATGCATTTGCTTTTGCATGCCAACTATGTTGGGTCAAGAACCAACACCACAAAGCGGTTGCCCTGCAGGATTAGTTCATGCTTCATTAGCACTATCCAGGAGCGCCACGGGGAGGCTTCCCAATGCCCCCATACAACCGGGGGGCCGCAGGGCCAAGCTCTCTCACTGCCTGGAGACCACAGCGGCACCCTGGAGGAGGAGGAGGCTGGGGGGCGCAGGCGACCCCCCCAAGCTTGGCCAACACCGGGGAGGGCCGTCCGCACCCGCCTCCTAAATTAAAAACAGGCACTTACCTTAACGTCCATTGCGTTCTGCTGCTGAGCATGACTTGGGTGCATTGGGAAGCCTCCCCGTGGCGCTCCTGGATAGTGCTAATGAAGCATGAACGAATCCCCGCAGGGCAACAGCTTTGCGGTGTTGGTTTTTGACCCTGCATAGTTTAGCATGCAAAAGCAAATGCATTTTTGCATGAGCATTGCCTCATGAATAGCCAATAAGGCCAAATTTGCAAAGTCAGATACGTCAGGTGTTCACTTGGTGTTTAATGCACACATTCAATTCTTTGTGTAAGCATTTCATTTCTATCCCCCCTTTGGAGGAGGGTGGTGGATGGCTTGTTCTAGGTGGTGTGAGCCCTGGAGTGAGCTGTCTGCGCTCCCCCCCCCCTTGGAGTGCTGTGTGTGAGCCAACCCCGAGCTCTACAAGCTTGGGCTGTCCCATGCTTCACTCCTTTCTTATGTGTTGCACCCAAGTCATGCTCAGCAGCAGAACGCAATGGACGTTAAGGTAAGTGCCTGTTTTTAATTTAGGAGGCGGGTGCGCTGACGGCCCTCCCCGGCGTTGGCCACACTTGGGGTGGTCGCTTGCACACCCCAGCCTCCTCCTCCAGGGTGCCGCTGTGGTCTCTGGGCAGTAAGAGAGCTTGGGGCCCCGTGGCCCCCCCCCCCCCCGGTTGTATGGGGGCATTGCGAAGCCTCCCCGTGGCACTCCTGGATAGTGCTAATGAAGCGCAGGGCAACCGCTTTGCGGTGTTGGTTTTTGACCCTGCATAGTTTGGCATGTGAAAGCAAATGCATTTTTGCATGAGCATTGCCTCATAAATAGCCAATAAGGCCAAATTTGTAAAGCCAGATAAGTCAGGTGTTTACTTGGTGTTTAATGCACACATTTAATTATTTGTGTAAGCATATATATAAGTATGCCTGAATATGAATTTTAGTTAGATACAAACATAAAGAAATGTTTGAAGAGCCTTTATAAACAAACATTAACCACTTCAGCCTTCAGTCGTTTTCACTTTATGCATCCGAGCAATTTTCACCTCCCATTCATTAGCCTATAACTTTATCACTATTTATCACAATTAACTGATCTATAGCTTGTTTTTTCCGCCACCAATTAGGCTTTCTTTGGGGGGTACATTCTGCTAAGAGCCACTTTACTGTAAATGCATTTTAACAGGAAGAATAAGAAAAAAACGGAAAAAAAATCATTATTTCTCAGTTTTCAGCCATTATAGTTTTAAAATAATACACGCCTCCATAATTAAAACTCACGTATTGTATTTGCCCATATGTCCCGGTTATTAAATGTATGTCCCTATCACAATGAATGGCGACAATATTTTATTTGGAAATAAAGGTGCATTTTTTCCGTTTTGCATCTATCACTATTTACAAGTTTAAAATAAAAAAAATTAGAAATATTTCATCTTTACATTGATATTTAAAAAGTTTAGACCCTTAGGTAAATATTTACATGTTTTTTTTTACTGTAATGTTTTTTTGGGTTTTTTTGTATTAAACATTTTATTTGGGTATTTTTGGGAGGGTGGGATGTAAACCATAGTTTTATAATGTAAATGTGTCTTGAGTTTTATTTTTTTCACTTTTAGTTGTAGTTTTACTTTTTGGCCACAAGATGGCGGCCATGAGTTTGTTTACATGACGTCACTCTAAGCGTAACATACGCTTGGAGCGACGCATGGGAGACGTTACAGCCAGAAAAAGTGAAGCTTCCGAGAGAAGCTGTCGCTTTTTCAGCGGGGGAGAGGAATCAGTGATCGGGCACCATAGCCCGATTCACTGATTGCCAGGCTAACGAACCGCGGCCGGGAGCACGCGTGCACACGCGCGATCGGCCGCGGGAGCATGCGGACGCGCACATGGCCTCCTGGGCGTAGCTAGTACGTCCAGGAGGCCAAAGTAGTTAAAGAGGAACTGTAGTGAAACTAATTTAAATAATAAAATTGTTATTTTTTTTCTTTTTTACAGTATTAGTTTATAAATTATTTGGTCAGTGTTTGCCCATTGTAAAATCATTTGTCACCATGATTTACATTCTGAAATTTATCATAGGTGGCAACATCTTTAGTTCTGACGGGTGATCTCTGCGGAATGTTTGGTTACTGAGTGTTCTGATGCCAGTAAAGAATATACCAAGTCTCCCACTGGGTGGGAAGAGCGAAATTCAATATACAGTAATATAAAGATATAGGAAGTGTTTCTGATGCTGCAATGAGGAAAACTGCTGTAAAAAATGAGTATCCTGAATAATTTACTTCATTTTACTATTTGTCACTACAGTGTCTCTTTAAATATAGTTAAGAAATATGTGGAATACAGTGTGAGCCTTGAGATGATGATGTCCTCAATAGAGGCAACTTGGCAAACACCATGTTTCATGAAAGGATACAAGCTGTAATATTGTTAAGGAGTACCTATCTAAACTGCAACTCATCAATATCATTTATTACATTGAACATTTAGCAGCCTTATAACAGTGCCCTCTCATGAAAAAAACAAACAAACAACGTACTAAATATAATTGTACCTTGCTAAAACATTATTTTTTATATTGGCAATCATTTAACCTTATGTGAGCAATAAAGATCTCCCATGGTCCATCTCTAGTACATATGAATGTCATTCCTTTATGTCTCTGAAAGTCAGATGCACATTCAGTGCTGATGGTGAGCAGTGTGCCTACTGTCCTTTAACCACTTCACCAGGAGAGGTTGTTTTCACCTTATGGCCAAGAGCAGTTAGCCATGCCCTTATGGCCATTTTAGCCATGGCCATGACCTTATGGCCATTTTAGCCATGGCCTTATTTATTCAGTTTTGCTACTTCTGACACCAAAGTCATATACAGTATGTACTGTATATAGATAGGTAGGTAGATAGATAGATAGATAGATAGATAAAGGTTTTTTTTTAGGGTCAAGCTAAACTTTCTTTGAGTGCATTTTTGCCAACAATTATTTTATTTTCTGTACATTTTTTGCAAGCATGCGTGCTGTGCTCGTTAGTTGCTTAAGATTAATATCTATGTCCCTGAGACTTAAGATTAAGTTTTACAAGATGTAAATATACTGCCTATAAAACAGCAAGTTTTTCGAGACATACTAATCCAACATGCATACAGCTGTTTTGAATTTGTTGGTCCTCCTCAGGGCAAGGCATGGATTAATATAACTCGATGAGGGACATAAAGGAATGGTTGCCATAGCCAGTAGTGATGCATTATGGGAAATTTTTCTAGCACACATAAAGCAGAATAATTGAAATACCATCTGATTTAAAAAGGCAAATTATATTTAGCATAGCTCTTTAGTAAGGGGGCTTTTAGGTTCCTTTTGACTCCTAGTGGTTTCTGGCCAACCATAAACTAACTGTGACATGTGAAAGAAACACAAATATAAATTTCTTGATTTGAACACATATATTTATTTAGCATTATGCCTATTAACATGTTTACAAAGTTTACAGAAAAAGGAAAACCGTGCCTACTAAGGCCGGCATCAGGTAAACCCAACATGTGAAAAATCAGTAGTTTCTTCTATTTCAGTAGTGGCTGGGGTCTCTGAAATCTTTCCTGATCCCTGATCCTGTCATGACCCCTGAATGACAGCTACCCAGGAATCATACAATTCATTTAATCTCAGCAGGAAAAATCCATCCTGCTTCCAGGTATAATTTTTGGCTTTTACCTTGGCTATAATCTATTCTCCTGATCCTCATATTGAATCTATTCTCCTGAATAAGGGGAAACACATAGAATGCATATAGCCAATTAAATCTCAACCCGGAAAAACTGAATTCCAGACTTCATATACCTCAGTTTTTCTCTGAAAGTGAAACATTCTTCTTTGTTCCTTTTTCTTCCTCTTATTGGCTTTGTATTTTTTCTTACTTCCCTTTTACCTCTTTATCTCCCCCCCCCCCCTTCTGCAGACTTTATTATCACTTACCTTTTTGCTTGTTTCTTTATTCTTTTGCCACTTCATTCTGTTCTGCTTTCTACTTTCTCCACATTTTTTTCATTTTATATATACTCACCTATTCCTTCCTGAAGTCCTATATTTTCTTTTCCTCATAGAAAACAAAACAGAACACTGGAGTTGGTGTAAAGCCCAGAACAGTCGTACAATATTGGTCATCTAAAACTATCATTATTAGTTGTCCGAAACAGTCATTCTTGATAAGGTGGCTTTTCCCTGTACACAAAAACCTCAAACTCAGTTGATAAGAAGCTTGTTCTGCCTTATGGAGGAAATGGGAGGAGAGAGAGCAAGCTGCAATGGGAAATAAGAGTAGCAATCATATGTGGTTTTTCCACCATGTTCCATCACTAATGACCAATCAGTGGACATGAGAACACACCTGTACATACTTTGCAAGGGTGCTAGCAATGATTACTTCAGCAACCAAAGTTGTAACTGTGCATGAGTCCTTACTTAAAGGGGAACTATTATGAAATAATCCATGAAAGTGGTGGAAGTGTTAGAAGAAAAAAAAAGAGGAAGAAAAAATAAACATATGACTCCTACTAATCACAGACTTTCTGCCATCCCGTCTCTTGTGTTTTTAGTGATGGAGTTTTTTTTAGCGACACTCACTTATGGGGCCAACAAAAGCAGCTGGAGCTAAAAAAAATGTTGATACATTGCTGATTTTCAATGATCCCTTACTGCTGACTGAGCTGTGAAGCTATGGATAAAAACCTCTCCAGCTGCACAAGAGATCAGTGAAAGTTAGGATTGTACCAACATTCCTACAACGTGCAAGCAACAGTTCATTTTAACTCCAGCTGCTTTTGTTGGTGAGCTGCTCTGCAACGCCGTCGCTAAAAACAGAAGCAATGGGATGGCCAGAGAGTCTGTGATTAGTAGCAGCCATATATCTACTTTTTCTTGCTTGTTTGTTTGTTTGTTTTTCACACTTAAACCACTTCCATGTCATGTATAGTAATGTACTTTACAGGAATTTTTTCCAATAGGGTTCCTTTAAGTAACTTCTGAGTATTTCATTTTTGCAAGACAATGTTAAATTAAATGATACCCCTTATTGGCCAAGTGAACAATTTACAAATGTAAGCTCTGTAACACCATGCATGTTAAAAAGGGCCATGCTTTCTCAGGTGTGCAGTTGTGGTTAGTTCAGTTAGAGAATAGAAAAAATCTTTTTGCTTTACATTTTTTTTTCTAGCAGTGGTTAGCAGGGCCGGATTTGTACTTTTTACTGCCCTAGGCCCACTACCCGCAGCCGCCCCATGACAGCGGCGGGGTTAAGGTAGCAATTAATACAATTCTCTCTATGAGCCTGATTCACAAAGCGGTGATAACTCAGTTATCACGCCTAAAAGACTTTAGGCGTGATAAGCTTTACACCGCTGAGTTAGCACCGATTTGTGCTCTTTATCGCGCGCAAAGTTTTGCACGCGCAATCGCGAAACTCTGCGCGCAGCGCCCATAGGGTTTCATGGGCGCATCGCGCGCACTGCACCGTGCACCACGCGATTGCGCGCGCAAAACTTTGCGCGAGTTTCATTTTATCACGCCTAAACTGAGTTTTTCACAGGTGTGCAAACACTTTGCACCGCTTTGTAAATCATGCCCTATGACTGATAGTCCAATTCAATCTTAATAGCGATAGAAAACGATCATTAAGGACTACAAATGGAAAGAAAGCTGCTATTCAATTTAACAAGATTGACAAAGTTGATCTGAAAAACGGATTGTTTCCATTAATCTGATCAAATTGAATAGCAGCAGCTTGCCTTTTCCATTAGTGGTTTAGAATGACCATTTTTGATCAATATTGTCTGGGGAATTGTATTGTTAATGGCCACGGATAGGGTTATCGGACATAGGAAAGGGAGGAGGTAAGAGATTCTGCAGGATCAGGATATTAGGGTATGGAATTTATGAAAAAAAGAGAATAGGGTAATCGGAAAAGGAATAACATTGCGTATTAGTTTAGGGTTACTGATTAAAATATTATAGTTATTAAACTGACTGAGGACAGTCAGTGACATGGCTATGTACTCTGTAATGTGCTGCAGAAGATGTCAGTGCTATATAAATACATAATAATAATATGGTAGGACATTAGACTATGACTATGGTAGGATTAGATTGTGAGCTCCTCTGAGGACAGTCAGTGACATGACTATGTACTCTGTAAAGTGCTGCAGAAGATGTCAGTGCTATATAAATACATAATAATAATATGGTAGGACATTAGACTGACTATGGTAGGATTAGCTTGTGAGCTCCTCTGAGGACAGTCAGTGACATGACTATGTACAGAGTAGAAGATGTCAGTGCTATATAAATACATAATAATAATATGATAGGACATTAGACTATGACTATGGTAGGATTAGATTGTGAGCTCCTCTGAGGACAGTCAGTGACATGACTAAGTACTCTGTAATGTGCTGCAGAAGATGTCAGTGCTATATAAATACATAATAATAATATGGTAGGACATTACACTATGACTATGGTAGGATTAGAGTGTGAGCTCCTCTGAGGACAGTCAGTGACATGACTATGTACTCTGTAATGTGCTGCAGAAGATGTCAGCGCTATATAAATACATAATAATAATATGGTAGGACATTACACTATGACTATGATAGGATTAGATTGTGAGCTCATCTGAGGACAGTCTGTGACACGACTATGTACTCTGAGCAGTGCTGCAGAAGATGTCAGTGCTATATAAATACATAATAATAATATGGTAGGGCATTAGACTATGACTATGGTAGGATTAGATTGTGAGCTCATCTGAGGACGGTCAGTGACATGACTATGTACTCTGTAATGAGCTGCAGAAGATGTCAGTGCTATATAAATACATAATAATAATATGGTAGGACATTAGACTATGACTATGGTAGGATTAGAGTGTGAGCTCCTCTGAGGACAGTCTGTGACATGACTATGTACTCTGGGCAGTGCTGCAGAAGATGTCAGTGCTATATAAATACATAATAATAATATGGTAGGACATTACACTATGACTATGGTAGGATTAAATTGTGTGCACCTTTGAGGACAGTCAGTGACATGGCTATGTACTCTGTAATGTGCTGTGGAGGATGTCGGTGCTGTATAAATACATAATAATAATAATATGTTAGGACATTAGACTATGACTATGGTAGGATTAGAGTGTGAGCTCCTCTGGGGAAAGTCAGTGACAAGACAAGACTATGTACTCTGTAATGTGCTGTGGAGGATGTCAGTGCTGTATAAATACATAATAATAATATGGTAGGACATTAGACTATGATAGGATTAGATTGTGTGCACCTTTGAGGACAGTCAGTAACATTACTATGTACACAGTAAGGTGCTATATAGAGGATAGTGTTCTCTCTCTCTGATCTGTGCCTACTGCTATTGATCAGTGCTCAGAAGACCAAACCTACAGTAACAAAGAATACAGTGAGGGAATGAAAGGTTAATTGCTGTGGGAGGGAGGGGGGAGAAGAGGAAAGCTGCTGATTAACAAAACAAGATAGTACTAGTGACAGGGCTGCCTCCATGAACATAGAACTGATAGAAGGTAGATAGCTGGTCACTGTCTGCACAGAAGTTTAGCAATAGGCAGCATGCTAAGTGAGTGAAATGCCTGTAATCTGCACACACTCATCTCACCCCCCTGACGCTACAAGTAACATGCAGTGAGTGCAATCACACATCTCACTCCCTGACTCTGTCAGCAGTGCCTCCTCCACACGCATTACTTACTTGTCTGCCTCTTCCTCCTTCCGCTCAAATCTCCCGGTCTGCTGGCTCAACCCCGCCCCTCAGAGAGAGAGAGAGGAGAGGCAGGGCGCTCTTTTCTACAGTGTACACGCAGGAGAGACTGGAGGACAGCGCAGCTAGCTAATTACTGGGACAAACAGCTGATCTGCTGCCTGTGTGCGACAGCCGCCCCAGCTCTCTTGTCGGCATCTTTCCGCCCTAGGAACCGGCCTCGGGGGCCTGTGCGGAAATCCGGCCATGGTGGTTAGCATGACACAATGCTCTAATGCAATGTATTTCTCATCCTGTTTTTTTGTTTTTGATGTCAAGGTTTGTGACACATTTGCTCTTTAACATGTAAAAATATGCATTGAATCAAAATGCATGACAGGGCACCCTGGCTCTTGCATTCATGATAAATCTGGCAGTGTTATGAAGCAGTCCTTTTTTCAATTCTCATTAGGTGACAGTCTTACCATGATTTCAATACATACTTTATTCATTTAAAAAGCTAGTTGACAGCCATCAGTTTAATGTTGAAGATTTTTTTTCTTCATGTTGATGAGCAACAATCTGCTCTCCCACTTTATCTATACCCTGAGTTTGGTTTGTGTTTTGCTTTGTTATAGCTCTCGCTGGTTACTTGGAGCCATAGATAGAATTACAAGAAACTGCTGGTTGGCAACCCATCACCATCAGTGCTGTTTTTTTGGCAAATAATTGTTTGACTCCAGTCAGATCTTTACAGATGTGCTCATATTCATTTATATTTATGCTAAGAAACATTATCCACAGAATTGAGATGTTGGTCAACCAGGTTTTGATGCCAACAGAAAGTCTAGGGTGCAAAAAGGCATTCAGACACATTAAATACATATTCCAAATACTGATATCCCTTCTTTTTCATTTACAGAAACTGCACTTCAGTAAATCAAGGTTTATTGAGTGCTCTGCAGCTCATTTTGCTTTTAAGGGAATACTGTCTATGCTTGCAGATCCATCTTAGTTCTAATGTCTTGACTACCTTAAAGTGGACCCAAACTAAAATTACAAGATTTCAGAAATAAAATCTATTTTCTAAATTATAATAATAAATAGCAGCCTTTTTTCAGCTACATGATGACAAATATAAAATATTTTACATTTATTGGAGAAACCCCTCCCCTTCCTTTCATATTGCCGGCAAAAAATCCGGCAAACTGGTGGAGTAGATGGTGTCCAGCAAAGGAGGAATTGCTAATGGCTGCCACCTGTATAACCCTAGTTATGCAAAGAGAAGGGTGAAAAGCATGCACTGAAATGCTCATAGGCTTGAAGGAGTGTTTATTTATCTTTGTGTGTGTCAGAGTGGTGCAACTAAATATTTTGAATTAAAAAAAATGTTTGGTTTGGGTCCGCTTTAAAGTTATCCTGAATAGAGATGTTGCGAACTGTTCACTCGGCGAACATCTCTGGGGCTTTTACTACTTCCGGGTCGCTCTGACCCGGAGTAGTACGCCTGCGCTGCCCGGCGAAGCGCGTCCTAGATCGCGCTCCTGTTGCCGGGCACTCTCTGCGCATGTGCGTGACGTCGTTCATGACGTCACGCACATGCGCAGAGAGTGCCCGGCAACAGGAGCGCGATCTAGGACGCGCTTCGCCGGGCAGCGCAGGCGTACTAATCTGGGTCAGAGCAACCCGGAAGTAGTAAAAGCCCCATGTATCCAGAGATGTTCGCCGGCGAACGGTTCGGGAACCGTTCACTACATCTCTAATCCTGAAGTGAGGGAATGAAGGTCATGGCAATCCAATATTGCCACTCAGACAGTTTCTCTGAATATTTTAACATTATGTACTATACATTATGACATTTAAAAAAATTCTTCACAATTTTATGTTGGGTGTTTATGGAAATCATTCTTACACTGGTATACTACATGCCCTTGCAGTCTTTCACAGAGTCACTTACCACTCCTGTTTGTTAGTTACTTCTTCTTTCAACATTACACAACCTTTCCCATCTTTCCTTGCCTTATTTCAACCCTTAGATAGCCTTACAAATCACTTTTTTTTAAACTGTACCATTTCTTAGTATTAAGTCTCATACACATGCGCGAGGCATGCCGCCAGGCGAGGATTTGGACGTGATTCCCCAGGCAACATTGCAGGCTGTACAGACATGTCACGTTCTGACATGTTTTGCTGCTATGCCTCTTGCCTACCACGTGATGTCACGGGAATGCTTTCGGCTGGAGATTGGCTGCTTGGATTTTTTCAGGATGTACACAGGATTCTAGAAGAGAAATTGCCAGTCAATGCTGATATACTGAAATATATTTACTGCTGTGGATTGTACATGCAATCCAGTACATTATATCCCACCATACATCATGTCCACTGAAAAAAAAAACCTGTGTATTTCTTTGCAATATGACCCCAGGAAGGTTCTAGCCTATTGTTATCCATCTGAAGTACCCGCCAATGGCCATCACCTTCCCAGTAAGAATTTTGGGCACTATCTGCCCACTCTCAGTCTCCAACCCCCCCCCCCCCCCCCTTCCCCAGTGCAGCTAATATTTGCCTGACACTTTGTAAACCTTTCCTTTAGGAAATAAGTGTGGGGACTGCCTCTCTCCCCCACATTATGATTATGCACAGAAGCTGCTGGGGGAGCACAAATACCTAGTCTTCTCCTTTCCTTCACTGTAACAGCACCGTACCTCTGAAGGCTCCTAATGCATGTCACATGACATTGGAAACCTATCGAGAGATGCTGCTGCATGATGATAGACTGCAGTGCATAAGGAGAGAGGAACCAGCACTGCACTAGGTAATTGTGCTTCACTGTGGCTGCGGTGCCATTTACATGTTGCCAATGCTGCTTCTTAGATTTTGCCACCTGAATCAAATTATTCTGGTGGCTTCATGTACGCCTCATTCTACATTATACAGAGCATGCTAACAATAATGTACATTATATGCATTTTCCATCCAATGGACTCATACAGTGCGGCCATAAGATGAGTGTGTCAAATGTACTACTAATTGTCTACAACAGTGTTGCAACAAACATGACATGTCATTGGGCAGACATAATATGAGGTCATCAGAAATGTCATGGGACAGACTTATTACAGGGGTCATTGGAAAAGTAAGGACCATTTTCATTTAAAGCAAATTTGAAGTGAGAAATTCAATGCAGGTTTCATACTGTACACGCACATTAACCTATGTAGAACAAATAGATACCATAGAGTCTTCCTAATCTTCAGTCCATCCTGTTGTTCCTGCACCATCACTAGTTGAAGTTACTAATCCTTGTAGGTCCTTTGGCACACCTAGGGCAACCTTTAGAACTCACGTCCCCAAGTAATCCAAAGATGAGCCCATCCATACACTGCATGCACTCCTCTTCGGAACTACTCAGGGACAGGAATTCCAAAGGTTGCCCAAGAAGTGCTGAAAAGCTATCTGACCCAGCAGGTCAACAAAAATTAAAGAATAGCAGGATGAACTGAGGACTGGAAAGGCTCAATGGTTCACCCTCTGGTTGACCCTTGTAGTACCGTACAGTCATATTTATCAACACCCATGAATCTGACAACTACACACTTGAATAAATATTTAGTTTTACAGACTGATACCAATGCTTTATTTATTTTCTACATTTATAAATCATGAAAAAATAGGAACAATGATATTCGGTAGAAACACACATTAAAATGCCAGAGGTAGTACCATCCTAGTTCTTACAGAAAAAAAAATCCCAAAGTTTATGATAAAAAAATATTTCACACTCATCAATGGTACCTGAAACAAGTATATACAAGATTTAACACTGCCATTAAATGTTGTGAGCAATAAGAACTGATACTTGAAGCATGCTGCAATGAATGATAATATTGCTGGCAGGCATTTTTCACAAAGGTAGTCTGCTGTACGGATGGCACTGAAATCTTCCTGACAGAGCAGACTGTGCTCAGCTTAGCTGATTTATACAGTCTGCAACAAATCTTCTGATTCATACTAGATGACTAATCTTTTGAAAAACTTAGTTCAGCTTGTTCAGTGTGTCAGTTTAAAAATATTAACTCTGACCAGAAATCAATCCTTCATGCTGATCTGGTACAAAAAGGTTACACAGTAGAAACATCAAATGTTTTAAAAGGTCATAAAGGCATAAGCAGGAAACACTGCTTTTAAAGCATTTATAGGCAAAAAAAAGTCCTACTACCAGGCGCTAATGATTACTTCTATCATTCAAGGATAACGGTATTTATCAGTGTTTCCAAATCAATATTCCTGGGAAAAAAGCTGAAAGCATAGACTGTTCAACTTAATGAACCTAAAAAGAAAAAAAAAGAAAATAACAGATCAATACCTAATCTAAACAGGATTGTGCATGAGCAAGAAAAATAATCAGACTCTAAGGAAAGCTGGTTAAAATCTAGGACCTAATTCAGTTAGGTCAGAAGTTCATTTGTCAGTCTTCTCACAGGGCTGCAGCAACTATACCTCTTCAAGGTTTAAAGGATCTAATAGCAAATCATACACCTTTTTCTTGAAATACTAATGAGTCAGGTGACTGTTTAGAGGTTATGTGCACACAGATCTAGTGAAGGTATAGTATAGTTTTAGCTCTACAACTGGGTACTTAGGATGATAGGTGTCAATGTTTGCATGAAAAACACCTAATTATCTGCCAAAAGAATCTTTTCTCTTACAGCTCCTTTGCATCTTCCCACCGGTACAGCGAACATAGCGCCTAGGTCAGGTGTTCTTGGTCGAGACAAGCTCTGGAAATTTGGAAATTTGGGCACACTATGCACTACTATAGGCCGTAATGTAAATTACAGTTATAGTGACACTCAGACAGTACATTTTGGGTGCCATCAAGAGATGGAGCACACATTTCTATAGAAACAACATAATGCGGCATCTAGCAATAACTGGCAGACAAATTACGTCTTACCTCTGAGGCCATGGTGGTCTGGAAGGGGAATAGTATTTAACGCTGCTGGGAATTTTGCAAGAGCAGGGTAAGTAGTTTTTCAGCCTTGCCCTGCACCTAAATTTCCCAGTGCTTTAATTACATGAATGTGTACCTGTTCACATCTGTGTGCTGGTGTCATACTTTTGGCCTCCTTCTAATGCAAATAATTGTGCAAGAACTGCTGCAGAGGGTGGTGTGAAAGTGCCTGGTAGATTAGGCCATTTCCCACCTGAGATGAATTGGGGATGCAGATCTTCACAGACCCAGGAGCAGTTGAGAAGAGGAAAGTGTAGCCGGGGAGATTACAGACAAGACAAGACAAATAACATTTATATCGCGCTTTTCTCCTGGCGGACTCAAAGCGCCAGAGCTGCAGCCACTAGGACGTGCTCTATAGGCAGTAGCAGTGTAAGGGAAACTTGCCTAAGGTCTCCTACTGAATAGGTGCTGGCTTACTGAAAAGGCAGAGCCGAGATTTGAACCCTGGTCTCCTGTGTCAGAGGCAGAGCCCCTAACCATTACACCTTCCAGTCATTACAGTATGGCCTTGTTCACACATGCACATTTTCTTACACATGGCATGCTCCAAGATGTTCATATTTGTTTTCCTGCATTTATAATGTTTGTTTTTATAGTCAAGAGTTTGCTCTCAGGTAGCTAAAAGGGGCTGGCAAATAAAATGCTTGCCTGGTCACTTCCAGAGTTACAAAGAGGCTTTACAGACACTCAGATAAGTCCCCTCAGTAGCCAAACACTCATAGTTTTCCAAGCCAATCTCCTCACAGTCCCACAACACTAAACTACTCTTTGCTACATTCAACTCCATCCTCTGGCCCCCACCCCCACCTCCCACGCACTTCATCTCAGCTGAGGAGTTTGTCTCCTTTTTAAGTAACAAAATCACCAATATCAGGAAAAGTTTCTCCCAGCAGTCTCCTCTCTCCATACAAACCCCAAACTTTATATCCTCCTTAACCGTATTGTCAACATTATCTGAGCTCATAGGCCCATATGCAATTAACTTTTTCTCCTGAGTTATGACCCTGGAGATCATTTTTATATGCTCTTTAAAATAACTTTTAAGCCTTTTAAAATTGAAAAAGGAACCAAAAATTGGTGAAAAGTACTAGCAATTATTTTGAGTATTTTCTAGCTTGATGGTGGTTTAAAGGGCATTTTATGACAAGGTGTGAAAAAATCACCTAGGAGAAAACTCATGAGAAAAAAGTTAACTGCATATGGGCCACTGTCTCCTCTCATCTTTAAATCATGTTCCACTATATGCCCCCAGGCATGAGCAGAAACTACGACATGTGTGAATTTACGCATCGTAATTCGCATCTACACATTGTAGTTCGTAGGTGAAGTTTCAAAACTACGCTTACGAATTTATGCATAGCGAAGTACTGCTATGCGTAGCTTACGCCCACTATGCGTAGTTAACATGTGTATTGCGTAGTGAACTACGAATGCATTATTCGCGGCTAATTTTCTACGTGCGGTTGTATGCTTACAAATTTACGCATTGGAAAGGGGAATGTACGCATAGAAGAGTTCCCGATATCAGCATTTATAGAGGAATTAATGCGTAATTAATGCGTAAAATTTTCTGCATACGGGCATAAGCATCTGCATACACTATGATTTGCACTACGCGTAATTGCGTATTTTAATCCGTAGTCTACAAAATGTATACGTAGCAAAGATTTGATTTCGAAGCTGTAGTTTGATGAAGCATAATTGCGTAAAACGATGCGTAGTTCCAGCGTAGCGAAGTTGGCTGACTACGACCATCCCTGTATGGCCCTCAAACCTTTTTCTCTCACCTTATTACTCACCTATCCTCTACCATCACACCTGCCTTATTCTCTCTCTCCAACCTTTCTCTCTCCAAAGGCATCACACTCAAGCAAGACCTTATAATGCCTGTACTCAAAAAACTCTCTCTTGACCACTCTTCCCTGTCCAACTACCATCCTATCTGTCAACTCACCTTCTCTTCAAAACTACTTAAAGAGTAACTGTCAGGCAAAAACAAGTAATTTTGATCTATGTTCCCCTGTGTTAAACAGTGTGGAAGGAAGCCAAATATCAATACTGAAGTTGAAAAACTCTCTTACTTGGGCTGAATAGCAGCCTTCCTTATCTCCAGGCTGTTTAGGAGGACGCATCAGGCTGAAAAAGCCGCAGTCAGCCTGCAAAGCAGTATGGGAAGGTCTTACTTCCTCTCTACTGCCCTCCCTGCACCACCCCTTAATTTCCCTATCCAGCCCTGCTGCAGCCTCATTGGCTGGTTCCTCTCTCCTTCCCTCCCCATCCAGACACCCCGAGTGACAGCTGCAGGCTGCCTGCGGCAACCCCCCCAAATCCTACACCCCCCCCCCCCCGCGCGAGTGACACCCGACCGCGATCGGCGGCACATCCCCCCCCACGAGTGACACCCGCGATCGGCGGCAACCCCCCCCCGCGAGTGACACCCGCGATCGGCGAACCCCCCCCCCCCCTCCCCCCGCGAGTGACACCCGCGATCGGCGGCAACGACACCCAACCCCCCCCCCCCCCCGAGTGACACCCGCGATCGGCGGCATCCACCATCCCCCCCCCCCGCGAGTGACACCCGCGATCGGTGGCACCCCCCCACCGGCCCAGAACCCCCCCACCCGGCAAGTGACACCCGCGATCGGCGGCAACGGCACCCCCCCCGCGAGTGACACCCGCGATCGGCGGCAAAAGGGCATACCCCCCCCCCCCCGCGAGTGACACCCGCGATCGGCGGCAAAAGGGCATACCCCCCCCGCAAGTGACACCCGCGGTCGGCGGCACCAATCCCCCCCCCTGCGACTGACACACGCCCCCCCCCGCGAGTGACACCCGCGATCGGCGGCACCCCCCCCAAACGACCGTCATTGCAATCGCTCGCAAAACGACCGACATCGCAAGCAAAATGACCGACATCGCAATCGCAAGCTAAACGACTGACATCGCAATCGCAAGCAAAACGACCGACATCGAAAGCAAAACGACCGATATCGCAATCGCAAGCAAAACTACTGACTTCGCAATCGCAAGCAAAACAACGGACATCGCAATCGCTCGCAAAACGACCGACATCGCAAGCAAAACGACCGACATCACAATCGCAAGCAAAACGACTGACTTCGCAATCGCAAGCAAAACGACTGACACCGCAATCGCTCGCAAAACGACCGACATCGCAATTGCAAGCAAAACGACCGACAGCGCAATCGCTCGCAAAACGACCGACATCGCAATCGCAAGCAAAACGACTGACTTCGCAATTGCAAGCAAAACGACTGACATCGCAATTGCAAGCAAAACGACTGACATTGCAATCGCTCGCAAAACGACCGACATCGCAAGCAAAACAACCGACATCGCAATCGCAAGCAAAACGACCGACATCGCAATCGCTCGCTAAATGACCGACATCGCAAGCAAAACGACCGACATCGCAATTGCAAGCAAAACGACCGACATCGCAATCGCTCGCAAAACGACCGACATCGCAAGCAAAACGACCGACATCGCAGTCGCAAGCAAAACGACCGACATCGCAATCGCTCGCAAAACGACCAACAATGCAATCGCAAGCAAAACGACTGACTTCGCAATCGGCCGCAAAACGACTGACTTTGCAATAGCAAACAAAATGACCAACATTGCAATCGCAAGCAAAGGACCGACATCGCAAGCAAAACAACCGACATCGCAATCGCAAGCAAAACGACCGACATTGCAATCGCAAGCAAAACGACCGACATTGCAATCGCAAGCAAAACAACCGACATTGCAATCGCAAGCAAAACGACCGACATCGCAATCGCTCACAAAACGCCTGACATCGCAATCGCAAGCAAAACGACTGACATCGCAATCACAAGCAAAACGACCGACATCGCAACCGCCCGCAAATTCAATGACATCGCAATCATCCGCAACCCCCCCCCCCCGCGACTGACAACGCAATAGCTCGCACAGCTCCCCCCACCCCAACTGACAGCGAGATCGCACGCAACCCAGACATGATCGCTCCCCGCTGAGTTCCTAATACACACGATGCGTTTTCCTGCTCGATCCGCGGGTCGATTAGATTATTTACAACATGCTCAATTCGGATTTCGATCGTTCCTGCCGTCGATTTGGCATAATTAACATGTTGGAAATAATCGAATCGATCCCGATTGACCCACGGATCGAGCGGGAAAACGCATCTTGTGTACCGAGCATAAGACCAGAGACTGGTAGGAGTGTCTGAGGGCTGGGACTTGGGAGGGCTAATGTATAATTAATCAGGAAGCAGGGTAAGGGAGGATATGACATCACAATTGGCTTCAGACAAGACAGACAAACATGGAACCTGCCATGAGCTGCCAGGAGCATCATTCTCTGCATATACCATATAAAAATTCTGTGAAATCCAAACGTGGACAGTGAAATGCATATGTAATGTAAGTACAGCCAGTATTTAGCTACTGATATATGTGTTTTTGTCTCTGAAACCCTATACCTAACAGCTCCTCTTTAAAGAGGAACTGTAACGACAAAACGTCCCCTGGGGGGTACTCACCTCGGGTGGGGGAAGCCTCCGGATCCTAATGAGGCTTCGCACGCCATCCTCCATCCCTCAGGGGTCTCGCTGCAGCTCTCCGTGCAGCGGTGACGTCAATATTTACCTTCCCGGCTCCTGCGCAGGCACTCTGACGGCTGTCGGCTCCAAAGTAGGCGGAAATACCCGTTCGCCGTCGGGTCTGCTCTACTGCGCAGGCGCAAGTTTCCGGCGCCTGCGCAGTAGAGCAGACCCGACGGAGATCGGGTATTTCCGTCTATTTCCGTGCCGAAAGCAGCCACAGCGCCCCCGCTGGAGCCAGCAAAGGTAAATATTGAAGCTACAGTCGGGTCTGTCGCCGGCTGTTTGGAGGGCTGCAGCGAGACCCCCGTGGGACAGAGGACGGCGTGGGAAGCCTCATTAGGATCCGTAGGCTTCCCCCACCCGAGGTGAGTACCACCCAGGGGAGGTTTTTGATGTTACAGAGTCTCTTTAAGCGCCACATTAACTCAGACTTAGTCCATCACCTCACTGCAAATTATCTGTTTGATGACCTCCAATCTGGTCTCACAAGTGATTTATACAGAGGGACAGCAAAAACTCGGTATACAGAGGCGCCAGAGTAGAGTAAAACGTTTTAAAAACCACTTAAAAGCAGAGGGGGATGTTAAGGTGGACTTACCTCCCTCTTACAAAAAAAGAAAACTCACTTGAGTCTCGATAAAACAGAATTGACAAATTATTTATTCAACTCCACAAATGCAACGCATTTCGTGGGCGTGACCCCGCTTCCTCAGACAAAATGGGAGCACAACTCAGTAGGTCAAGCAATAGGTTTGAGCACCTCTGCCTCAAACCTATTGCTTGACCCACTGAGTTGTGCTCCCATTTTTGCCTGAGGAAGCGGGATCATGCTCGCGAAACGTGTTGCATTTGTGGAGTTGATAAATAATTTGTCAATTCTGTTTTATTGAGACTCAAGTGAGTTTTCTTTTTTTGTAAGAGGGAGGTAAGTCCACCTTAACATCCCCCTCTGCTTTTAAGTGGTTTTTAAAACGTTTTACTCTACTCTGGCGCCTCTGTATACCAAGTGTTTGCTGATCTTCTAGTCCACCCTGGGTGGAGGGGTGCATCCCCATCTACTATCTACAGATAGTGACTTTTTAACCTGAGTGGGGTCAGGTCCTAATGCTCCCCACCTGCATTTAAAGTGGTTGCCTATGGGTAATCCGTGTTTGTGATTATATATACATAAAATTGTATTGAACTCTTCATTTTACCTGACAATACTGCACCATATTGAGCTTTCGATCCTCTTCTTGTTTTTAAGCATTATACAGAGGGAGTAATATGTTAGTATCTCAAGATTTTATTTTCCGTTTTATGCATCCCAGAATTTTATTTGCTTTAGCTACCGCTGCTTGGCTTCCCAAGCCCTTCTCCAAGTCTGATGTTCCCAGCTGTATGCCATTCATTTTATATGGTTCTCTACAATTGCTATGACCAAGATGCATGACTTTATATTTGTCAACAATACTGTAAATTGAATCTACCATGTGCCTACTCATTTCACCATGGTTGTCAGGATCCGGTTGTAATATGTCACTATCCATCTTAGTTTGAAAAGTCTGCATAATTTTGTATCATCTGAAAAGATAGCTACAGTACATTATTCTATATTTCATTTACTTAAAGTGGTCTAACACCCAGCATTTCAACTTTGCTTTAAAAGATTGCTTACAGCTTATAAACTATTATGCCAGATTTTTTTTTTAGCAGAAATTCACTGAATGGATTAAACATGACATTTTAGTGCTGCATTTAGCTAGAAATACTCCTCCGTGCTTGCTTGTTTAGTTACAAATGTATCTATTTACAATGTAACAAACAAATACTGCTCTGAGAGAACAAAGAGGGCTTCCCCCCGGCAGGCTTTTCAAAGGTCTATTTGTATTCCAAATAAAGATACATTTGTAACTAAAAGATAAGAACGGATGCGGATTCCTAGTTGAATCCAACACTAAAATGTCATGTTTAACCCATTCAGTGAATGTCTGCTTAAAAAAAAATCTGGCATAATAGTTTGTAAGCTGTAAGCAATCTTTTAAAGCAAAGTTGTAATGCTGGGTGTTAAACCGCTTTAATCATAAATAAGTAAATGAAAAAGAATTGGACCAAATACTGACCCCTGCGATATGCCATTGCTAACCGTATGTAACAGTGAGTTTGTTCAGTTTATCACCACTCTTTGGTCCATATGCAATTTACTTTTTCTCTTCTGTTTTCTTCTAGGTGATATTTTTAAACTTGTAAACAAAATGCCTTTAAAACCACCAGCAAGCAAGAAAATGCTCAAAATAATTTTGATAGTACCCTTCCAACTACTTCTTGGTACACTTTCAATTGTAAAATGCTGAAAAGTTTGTTTAGATTGAAGATGAAAATGTATCTCCTCTATCTCCTAGGAGAAAACTCAGGAGAAAAAGGTAATTGCATATGGGCCTTTGTCTTTTGTCCCTTAACCAGTTTTCTATCCACATACATATATTTTCTTCTTATCCCTGTATCCTCAGATTCTCCACCAGGCTATTGTGGGGATCAGTGTCAAAAGCCTTTACAAAGTCCAAGTACACTACATCTATAGCTTTCCCAAGACCTACATTTTCATTCACCACTGCATAAAAGCTGAACATGTTGGTGAGATAGGACCTGTCTTCAGTAAAACCATGCTGCCAAACTTAAATAAGATTATTCTGTACATCATTTTGCATAGGAACCCTTATGCATCGAAATTCTCAATTACGCATTGTAATCGTAATGCAACATTTTAGAGAAAATCGTAATTCATTTTGTATGTAATAGTAATATTTCATCATTTCGCGTAATTTTCTGTGAAATGTTAGCGTCATTTTGCATAATTTTATGCCGACTTTAGCAGTGAATTGCAAAGCCCCTATGCATGCTATTGACACCAAAATTGCTACATATGTTAAGAAAAATAGTGAGTAATAGTCCAATAAAGAATTTCCAAAAAGACCATGTATTTTTTGAGAAAATCAAAAATGCAAAGAAAAATGTTTTTTAAAATCGATTTTCTCAAACTACAGGGTCTTTTTGTAAATTATTTTTTTTCTTGTACCCACTATTCTTCTTAAAGAGAATCTGTACTCTAAAATTCTTACAATAAAAAGCATACCATTCTATTCATTATGTTCTCCTGGGCCCCTCTGTGCTGTTTCTGCCACTCCCTGCTACAATTTTGGCTTGTAATTGCCATTTTTAGGCAGTGTTTACAAACAAAAGACATGGCTTCTAACTAGAGTGTGATAGGCTTAAGAGTAGCTCAGTCTCTGACTCATACAGAGCTTGGAGAGGGTGTGTATAGCTTCTGCCAATGACAAGCAGTGCTGCACATTCCACACATTCCAGCCTCAGCCAACAGAGCCAACAGAAGAGAGAAGATTAGATTATATAACAGAGATAACACAGCCACTGTGCAACTAGAAAAGGCTGCAGTAACACAGACCACATTAGAACAGGTATAGGAACTTATAGGGTAGGAAAAATAAGGCTGAAAATGTTGTTATAGAGTCTCTTTAATATATGTAGCAATTTTGGTGTCAATAGCATGCGTAGTGGTTTTGCTATTCACGGCTGAAGTCAGCATAAAATTATGAAAAATTACGCAAAATTGTATGTGAAATTATGAATGACTATGCAAAATCAATTGAAATTACAAATCACAATTACGTATAGGCGTAATTGCAAAAAAGTGCACAAAATTCTGCGTAATCGTAATTAGCAGATTACGATCATCACTAATCTCTTAGGATGCATTCAAACAATTTCCACACAACTGATGTTAAGCTTACAGGTCTATAGCACCCTGGTTCTTGAATAAGGGTAAAACATCAGCTGAATGCCAGTAATAAGGAACTGACCCACTTGAGAGAATCACAGAAAATAAGATACAATGGCTTATCAATCACTAAACTGTGCCTTGTCTACCTTCATCTTATTTAAATGTGCCTGCACACCTTCCTGTGTTAGGCAATTCATGCTGAATGATGTAAAGTGGGAACCACCCAGGGTCATATTATGAGCTCAAGACATCACGTCAGCAAAGGCAGAAGTAAAGCAAGCATTTAAAAATGTCCACTTTAGCTCCGTCCTCCACAATCAATTTTCTCGCCAGAGCTTGTAAAAATCCCATATTCCCTTTATTAATTTTTCTTTTTCGATGTTTTATATTTGGAAAACTTAGCTGAACACAATGTGTTTTTGATCTACAAAACCATGTTTAATGTTAAAACCATAGTGAAGACTGAGAAATAGTGTATATTGTCACCCCGCCCCCTAAAATGCACTGCAAATAAAAATTATTTGTCTCAATAGGGACATAGCTAGAAAGTCAAAACAGTTCCAGTTCATGACCAAAAAACAACTTCTATATGTGTGAAGTGGTTAAACACAATCTATAGGAAATTACAATGGTAAAATTAGCTTTGTGATGTGCCACAATAGCTTAGCTTACCATGAATCAAGCTATACAATTTTCTTAGCATATCTGTATTATAATAAATTGTAGAGGAATAAGCATAGCAGTATTACCATTTTTTCATGCCCTGCTTCAAGGCACAAATTGTAACAGTAAATATTCCTCTTATGATCTGGTTAATAGTTTTAGTAGTAATAGTTTTAATAATCAGGATAGAATAAAACACATTGACCCTCGTAATAAATAAAAGAAAATGGAGTTCTGCCCAAGGCAACTTATTTGATTTCAGTTTTTTTTTTCTCTGGAAAGGGTCAGAAAATAAAAGCTAACATCTGATCTGTTCCTAAAAACAGATCCACTTTTCTATTCTTCTAGTATTTACACAGAAGGTCAGCTGTGTTTCAGCTGTAATCAATAAATACATGAATAATTTATGTTGCACATGTACAACTTTTACTTACAAAACCTTACCAAGCTATGTAATATTTAAGATTAAGCATTGTACACAATATCTGTTGCTGTACCATTCTAGGTGGTGGCAAGCCATTCCTTTAGTCAAGAGTAAGCATCTTGCATAAATGTTATTATTATGATTCTTAATGTATATAGTACCATCATCTTTTATAGCGCTGTACAATATAATTACAAGATATGGGAGCATAAAACAAAGAAAGTACAACAAAAGCGTAACAATTAATTGTGTACAATATAAAAATGGCAATTGCAAGAAATAATAGGGGAGCCTACAAGTTTACAATCTAAGGTGCAGATGTCAAACTCCAGGCCTGGAGGGCCAGAACCATGCCAGTGTTTAGGATGGACAGAGGAAGAGATGAATGTGTTCTACCTGATGGACCACACCTTTCCTGATTCAGACCCATCAATTAATTCGAGCTGTATCAAAAATGTGTGAGGACCTCGGCCCTCGTAGGACCGGTTTGACATCCCTGATCCAAGGGGATAGTGGAGGAAACACAAATTCTTTCCCACCCCCTTCCAATTATGATAGTATTATATTCCAATTGTCCTCCGAGTACATGTTCAACTTGGGTTAAACTGTCATGTTGTACCAAAGGTTGAAAGTGACCCATTAGGGATCATTCCTTTTACTACTAAGAGACAAAAGTAGCCACACACCATACCATTGTTTAAATATCTTTTCAATTCAGGAATTGTAATAACCAAACAATTAATATTCAATTTAATAATAACTTGTCATCCTCAGCCACCAGCCAGGAAGATATTGCAGGGTATTATATGGCCTCCTCAGAATTCAACAGGTATGTCCATGTAAATGTGCAGGGCTAAAAGCTGGTCTTCATGAAGAAGATTTTTTTACAGGTATGCTTTGCTGATTTTCTCTTCTTCCCTTTGTTGGGGCACTATGGGCTCAATCCAATTCACTTTTTTCTTAAGTTTTCTCCTAGGTTGATATATTTTACATCTTATCACTAAGATGTCCTTTAAGCCAACAGCAAGCAACAAAATAATTTTGATAGTACTTTTTCACATATATATATATATATATATATATATATATATATTTACATACAAACGCACCAATCTGCAAATAAGTCCAGATTTATAGTTGGTTTTGCAGGGTCAGATGTTCCAGTAAAGTACCGTCTAATGCTGGGGATACACGGTACGTTTCTGTACCGTGTATCGACCAGCTGATCCGGCCAGCTGATAATATTCAGCTGGCCCGATCAAGTGGCTCGACCCCCGTCCGCTCAATCCCCGCCGGTGGACAATAGCAGGGAATCGAGCGCTGATTAGGAAGCGCCGACAGGGACGAGCGGCAATCGATTCGCGCGGACGAGCGGGGACGCGGCGAGGACGCAGCTGAGGTCGATCCGGCGGCTAATCGAGCAGCCGGTCGACCCGTCTATTCCCAGCATAAGGGATTGTATTACACCTGCACTCTCCCCTGTAGATGTTTAGTGCCTAAAAAAAATAAGAACTGACATAGTTTAAACCTGTATGCCGGTAACAGTAAGGGCCAGAGCCCACTAACACAGTTCTGTCTGCTTCTGTCCACTTTTCAGCATCTTTAACATTAATGTGTAACTGAAAAGCGGACACAACTGCATCAGTGGACTCAGGTCCTAAATGTTAGGATCTAGATATAACACCCGGATGCAAAGCACTGGATGAAAGCTGTGTGTTGCACTATAGAGAAATAGCCGATTGAGCTTATTTTGTGGAGAAACTGTGTGTGATTTTCAAACAGCACTAGACCCACCTGTTATCCGAGGTGGTGACAATTAGTGTTGGGCGAACAGTGTTCGTCACTGTTCGGGCTCTGCAGAACATCACCCTGTTCGGGTGATGTTCGAGTTCGACCGAACACCTGATGGTGTTCGGCCAAACTAAGAGCGCATGGCCGAACGTTCCCTGAACGTTCGGCTAGCGCTGTGATTGGCCGAACGGGTCACGTGGTTCGGGTAAATAAATACCCGATCCACGTCATTTCTCCGCCATTTGTCTGTGGGTTTAGCTTTGGGTAGGCAGGCAGGGTAGTTCTCTCTCCAGCCAGGCTAGCCAGGGTCCCCCCAGTCATTGTGTCGCTGCTGGGAACAGTAGTACACCGCTCACCCACACTATATAGCATTGTGTTTACTGCCACTCTGTGTACACCGCTCACCCACCACTGTATAGCATTGTGTTTACTTCCACTCTGTGTCTCTGCTGGGAACAGTAGTACACCGCTCACCCGCCACTGTATAGCATTGTGCTCTGTGTCGCTGCTGGGAATAGTAGTACACCGCTCACCCACCACTGTATAGCATTGTGTGTCTGTGTCGCTGCTGGGAACAGTAGTACACCGCTCACCCACCACTGTATAGCATTGTGCTCTGTGTCGCTGCTGGGAATAGTAGTACACCGCTCACCCACCACTGTATAGCATTGTGCTCTGTGTCACTGCTGGGAATAGTAGCACACCGCTCACCCACCACTGTATAGCATTGTGCTCTGTGTCGCTGCTGGGAATAGTAGTACACCGCTCACCCACCACTGTATAGCATTGTGCTCTGTGTCGCTGCTGGGAATAGTTGTACACCGCTCACCCACCACTATATAGCATTTCTGTACTGCCACTGTACTGCTGCCAGTCAGCGTGTACGTTAAGGATAAGTGAAATGAAGAAGAAATCCTGTGAAAGAGGGAGGGGCAAGGGAAGAGGTGTTTCCCCTGACGGTTCACGTACAGGCCACAGTGGAGCACCGAAGAAAACCCACTCAATACCGCCCATGTTGTCCAGGAAATCAACCCTCACAAATCCAAAAAACAGGACCAGATAATTAATTGGATGACCTCTCAAGCGTCCAGCAGTGGGTTAAGCAGCACCAGCACATCACGCACGAGGGTCCGAGTCCTCAGCCAGTTACAAGGAGCCAGTGGGCACAAAGCTGACACAACCGGCAGAGGCACCACGCACACAACTGCCAAATAACCAGTCCGAAGAATTTCCTCAGGACACAATGGGGTATTCGCAGGAGCTATTCCCAGCCCAACAAACTTCCACCTTTCAAAGGTCAATGGAACAGCCAGAAATGTTGTGCCCGGATTCACAACCATTTACTGTGGGAAATGCATCGCGCACTGAAATGCAAGGCGAGTCCGAGGACTTTGAAACCCAAATCCCAGAGCAAGTTGGGCAGGAGGGGTTTCGAGGTCGGCCGAGAAGATCTGGAAGACGACGTTGGAGTGAGCTGCGCAGAGGTTGTTCTGGGGAGCTCTACTCTACGGTGGCGGCCCACAATCACATATGACGAGTTTGAGGTGATGGAAGAGGAGGGTATGGACAATGTGGACACAGACCCAGATTTTGTATGTGAAGGAGAACATCGCCGTCGTAGCAGCACAGATGAGTCTGTTGAAGAACCCACTGCTGCACGAGTTCGCCTTGTGCCACAAGGTAGGCGGCGCGAAATTTCAGGCACCACAAGCGTGGAAGTTCAAGTGAGACGCAAAAGAGGTGCAAACAGAAATCACCAGCAAGGCCGGTGCTCCAAAGTCTGGCCTTTCTTTGAAGACTGCAGTGAGGATGGTACCATGGTGATTTGCAAGGTGTGCAAGACCCGCCTGAGCAGGGGAAAAAATATTAACAACCTCTCCACCACCAGCATGACCCGCCACATGGTATCCAAACATCCCACTCTGTGGGCAAACGCGGCAGGACAGGGTACCAGCAACACTGCCTCCCTTGGGGTCACCAGACTCACCACCAGACCCTCCTCAGCAGCAGCAGTAGCCCAGCCATTGCGTGGTTCACAACAACATTCACACACATCAGACGACGCTGACACTGTCACTTTCTGGAATAGTGCTCTTGAGGTCTCCCAGTCTTCATCAAACACAACAACCAACAGCCCTTCAGTGTGCAGCCCTACGGTTCAGTTGTGTGTCTCGGAGATGTTTGAGCGCAAGAGGAAGTTGCCAGCAAATGACCCCCGGGCCGTGGCACTAACAGCCAGCATAGCCAAGCTTCTGGCCTGCGAAATGCTGCCATATTGAGTAGTGGAGACAAACAGCTTCAAGGGCATGATGTCAGTGGCCATCCCACGTTACGTGGTTCCCAGCCGCTACCACTTTGCGCGCTCTGCAGTGCCTGAGTTGCATGAGCACGTGGTCAGCAAAATAACCCGAAGCTTGAAGAATGCCGTTGCCTGCAAGGTTCACCTCACCACTGACACCTGGACGAGTGCATTCGGCCAGGGTCGATACATCTCCCTTACCGCGCACCTAGGAGATAATTTTCATCTTCTCTTTAAAATAACTTTTCAGCAATTCTTGGGAATCAGTTGAAAAGGGTGCCTGAGCTGCCTGTATGAAAAGGGCGCCTCCATAGACATCAATGTTAATTCTGCAAATATCGGCTACAAGGTGGTGAAAAGGGCGCCCGAGTTTTGATATCGGCTACAAGCGGGTGCCCCTTGGTAGCACATAGTTTTACATTCGGCTACAGTAGGGCGACCCTTTGAAGCCCATATTTTTGAATCGGCTACAAGGTTTTCGGCTACAAGGTTTTTGATTCTGCTACAAAAGGGCACCACTTTGTAGCCCGTATTTTTGATTCTGCTACAAGGGTTTTGGCTACAAGGTTTTTGATTCTGCTACAAAAGGGCGCACCTTTGTAGCCCATATTTTTTTATTCAGCTACAAGGTTTTTGGCTACAAGGTTTTTGATTATGCTACAAAAGGGCACCCATTTATAGCTAAGATTTTTGATTTGGGGGTGCAGGGGGTTTAGGAGTAGGCATCACAAATGGTGGGTTTAGGGTTAGACACCACTAGGGGTGTTAGAATTAGGCACCACCAGGGGAGGGTTCTGTGTGAGAGTAGGGAGAAGCTAGGTCTTAGTAATTACTGAGGGGGGTCTTAGGGTTAGGCACTACCAGGGTGGTCTTAGAGTTAGGCACTACCAGGGAGGGGTTAGGAACCACCAAGGGAGGTTAGGGTTAGGCACCACCAGGGGAGACTTAGGGTTAGGCACCACCAGGGGAGTCTTAGGGTTAGGCACCACCTGGGGGGTCTTAGGGTTAGGCACCACCTGGGGGGTTAGGGGAGGGTTCTGTGTGAGAGTAGCAAGAAGTTAGGTCATAGTAATCATCAGGGGGTGGGGTCTTAGGGTTAGGCACCACCAGGGGAGTTTTAGGGTTAGACACCACCCAGGGGGTGTTAGGGTTAGGCACCACCAGGGGGGTTAGGGTTAGGCACCACCAGAGGGGGTTTGGCACCACCAGGGGGGGGGGTTAGGGTTAGGCACCATCAGGGGAGGGCTCTATGTGAGAGTAGGGAGAAGTTAGGTCATAATAATATTTTTTCTCAGCTATATCTAGAGCCCTTTTATAGCCCCAACATTTTTGCCTATAACAGCATCCTTTTTATAAACTAAAACTAGCTTTTCCATCTACACCAGGCGCCCTTAGTAGCCAAATTTGGCATGTGGGCTACACCGGGCGCCCTTTGTAGCTGAACTTGACATATATGGGCTACACCAGGCGCACTTTGTAGCTGAATTTGGCATATAGGCTACACTAGGCACCCTTTTTGTAGCTGAATTCGGCATATATGGGCTACATTAGGCGCCCTTTTTTCCAGGCGCCCCTTTCACAAGGATGCATTTTACAATTGAAAAAGTACCCAAAAGTTGGTAAAAAAGTACTATTAAAATTATTTCAAGTATTTTCTTGCTTGCTGGTGGTTTAAAAGACATTTTATGACAATGTTTGAAAATATCACCCAGGTGAAAACTCAGGAGAAAAAGGGAATTGCATATGGGCCTAGGTGTCCCATGGAGTAGAGAGCCAAGCAAACATCAGGAGACACAGACATTTATCTCGATCTAACTTCCAAAACATATTCCATTGAATGTAGAGTATATCACTTCAGCGCTGAATCATATACGTCCACCACCGAAGTCACCATAAAAACAGATGCGCTTACCAGATGCTTACAAACCTTAACTACAGGGTCTGCAATATAGCCTTAGGAGGTCAGTGGCGGGTATCTTCACAGCCGGCCTCCTCTCCAGATATACCGAATAATTCAAGTCCTTATGTGCAGTGTTTCACCATATTAGGGCATGTAAAGAAACAATACACATCTAAGCGTATCTATAGCAATTTTAATAAAGCTCCATAAAAACACCATAAAAAGTTTTAAAAGGATCACTCACATCTGGGCCCTTATCACAGGGACCCACAATGAAAGACAGCACATCAATCATAGGACGCCGTCCAGCCACACGTCCGCCTCAGGAGAGAGGAGAGGAGGCCGGCTGTGAAGATACCTGCCGCTGACCTCCTAAGGCTATATTGCAGAGCCTGTAGTTAAGGTCTGTAAGTATCTGGTAAGCACATCTGTTTTTATGGTGATTTCGGTGGTGGACGTATATGATTCAGTGCTGAAGTGATATATTCTACATTGATTAAGATGCTATACTGAAGTGTTGGACTTTGGCTGCTACATATATTGTTCCATAATAATTAATGGGTTTTTTGGTTGCGCTGATATTTGTTTGATCGTATTGTATATTCCATTGAATACTGCTCCGGGACTATTGCAATTACGAAACCAGGCAAAATTCCAATAATTAAATTGCCTAGATAATCATCAATTTCTATGTAGCATATCTATTCTTGTATATAAATTACCATATATACCGGTCTATAAGGCGACTGGGCGTATAAGACGACCCCCCAACTTTCCAGTTAAAATATAGAGGTTGGGGTATACTCGCCGTATAAGACTACCCCAGTGTCAGGCTGTGGTGAAATTACCTAATCGTGCAGTCTTCCTGTGAATCGAAAAGTAGATTGCGCTCTGTGTTTAAAGAAAAGACTTGCTGTAATAGTTTCTTGCGAGCAGCCGCTCGCGCGGGTATCAGTGCGGCTTCCGGGGTCACCTGACTGGTGACGTGTGCGCTCTACTGATGACTGATGAGATTTCCGGGATGTATTGTGGAGCGCACACGTCACCAGTCAGGTGACCCCGGAAGCTGCACTGATACCCGTGCAAGCGGCTGCTCGCAAGAAATTATTACAGCAAGTTGTGAGGATCCGCGTGGCTGCCTGCGCAGGCAGGCAGCCTTTTGACCACTGTAGATGAAGAAAAGAAATGCGTGCACCTTCCGTCTTGTGATATCCGTGTCTTTTATTGCAGTAGTGAGGATGACATCCCATCGGACTCATACAGTAGTCAAAACAATCAACATACCATGGTGTGGAGCGGTGGAGGTAGAGGAGGTGGGTGGCAGGTGCAAATGGCGGAGAGCGACGGCCGTTTCGTGTCACAGAGACACTTTGTCACGCTGCGTTCCACCTGGATACGGAGAGGCGACTGATTCCGGATTATGACGGAGACAAACCCCGCCTCTCCCGGAACCGTCGTTCTCTCCTGTGATTGGAGTAGCGGTGGTGGCCGGGTCTGGCACGTCAGGCGTCATGCATCAGGTGGGTGCGTCCAAACGGACGTCACTATTGAAAACTACATTACCCATAAATCAAATGGGCAGAACGTCTATATTACAGATCTGCTGCACATACTATATTAGTAACTTGATCTAGAATTAGGGTATAAGGCTGGGCAGAAGAGATGTTTTGTCATCTCATAAGCCTGAGTAAAGTTGCTTCAAATAACTGATGCCAAAAAGTGGGTTATACATTATGAAAACCCACCCATGATGCCTGTGTAGTCCGACCCGGCCAGTCTCGCATGTTAAAACTGTGTCGTCGTTTTTTGTTATTAAAAATGACAGTGACTCATATTAGTGAAACATCAATTAAAAACAATTGGACTCTCAGCAGCTGTTAGTGGACCTGTAGATGATACCAATTATTAAAAGAGGGAATTCTTATATTGTAGTCAGGGGACAGAGAAAACCAAGAAGAAGAGCCTACACAGATAGAAGATGCCGCTAGATTAACTTTGGGGGACAGTAGTAGATTTAGAGCTTGTCGATCAGTACAGCCCTTTCCGGCCATTCCAGGATCAGCTATAGACCTGTTTCATAACAATGTATTGAAAGACATAAAAGCAGAGATCTATGATTCAGCTGCCCCGAATCTATCCAGGGAAGAATTAAGAGCAATTTCTTGGTTTAAAAATAGACAGGATCTGGTGTTGAGAAAGGCGGATAAGGGAGGTAATCTGGTCATTATGACCGATGTACAGTACAAAAATGAAGCTCTTAGACAACTAAATGACAAAGATATTTACCTCCCTTTGCCTTCCGATCCAACACACAGATATTCAACTAAATTACGTTCCCTGCTACGAGTTTGTGTAGAAACAGGATTTCTTTCTCCTAAACTAGCTACCGATCTTCTTCCACAGTTTCTGAGGCGACCAGTTTGGTACTGCATACCAAAATTGCATAAGTCCATGACCGCACCGCCAGGGCGTCCCATTGTATCCGGATGTGGATCTCTCACGGAGAGACTGTCCAGGTACCTTGACCACCTCCTGCGCCCCCTATTGAGAAGGGTTCCGTCCTATCTCAAGGACACACTGCAGGTCTTGCAGATGGTGGAGCGCGCCACTTGGGTCCCCGGAGACAGGCTGGCCACTATTGATGTGGTCAGCCTGTATAGCCGTATCCCTCATGACCTGGGTATACAAGCTGTTAGACATTTTTTGTTAAAAACAAACAAGGACGAGAAATATATTGATTTTCTCTGTGAATGTTTAAATTTTGTTTTGACGCACAATTCTTTTCTTTTTGACAACAGATGGTACCAACAGGTATCTGGGACGGCAATGGGGACCCCAGTGGCGTGCTCCTATGCGAACCTCTTTTTGGGGGCATGGGAACAGTCTGCTGTCCTCTCGGATGTCAATCCTTTCCGGGGACACGTCAGGCAGTGGTCGAGGTACGTGGACGACGTCCTGGTGGTGTGGTCAGGGACAGTTTCAGAATTCAATGAATTCATGACATACCTAAATGACAACACAATTAATATGCAATTCACTTCAACGATAAGTGATACTTCAGTGGAATTTCTTGATTTATGTCTGAATATCAAGAATGACAAATTGTGTACTAAAGGTTATAGAAAAAGTACAGCAACTAATTCACTGTTACAAGCTGATAGCTTTCATGCTAAAAGCGTGACAGAGGCAATACCATATGGTCAATATCTCAGATTGAAACATAATAACATGTTAGAGGAAGATTTCCAAGAACAAGCAAACGACCTCACTGATAGATTCAAAAAGAGAGGCTATAGTAGGAGTTTATTACAACAAGCCAAAGAACGAGCAGATTTACAGGATCGGAAATTACTGTTAGATCGAAAGCCTAAGATACAATCAAGAGAAAGTAAAATGTCATTGCTCTTTGATTTTTCCCCCATGGCGGATCGAATCAGGAAGTCAATTTATAAAAACTGGCCCATTCTGTTACAAGATCAATCTTTGGTGGCCTGTATTGGAGAGACACCTAGAGTCACATTTAGAAGAGCCCCTACATTAGGGAGTATATTAACTAAGAGTGAATTTGTGTCACCTAAAGCTACCACATGGTTAGATAGAGCATTGCCCAAGGGGAATTTTCGCTGTGGTCATTGCAGATTCTGTAGACAGAAAAGAGAGGATTGTAGTGAGGGATTTTATCACCTGCCAATCTGAATATGTTGTTTATGCAATGTTTTGCCAATGTGGTAAATACTATATTGGTCAGACCACCCGACCCATGAGAGTAAGAATACGTGAACATATTGTATCTATCCGAACCGGAAAGGGTTGTACTCGTTTTATCAACCACATGAGGAATTTCCATGCCGCAGAAGGCAGGGGAATAAAATTTGCTGGTCTTAAGAAAGTGGAAAACCCACGAAGGGACGGGGACCGCGATAGGATACTTTTGAGAGAGGAGACCAAATTGATTATAAAGACTGAGGCGATGGGCCCTTTAGGGATGAATGACAAAATAGAGATGGCTAGTACCTTAGATCCTTAAAACTGAATTGAGAAAAATCCCTTTCCCCTTTCCTTGATTTTTCATATTAAAATGAATGCTGTAGATATATTTGTCCCATTTAGGGCGGATTCGTGGCAGTACAAATTATAACACCACAGGGTGCCCCCAAAACCATTAGAAGGCGTTTTACTCTCCCCATATCCATAGATACAGTAGTGCTACTCCCCCCTGCATGGGTTCACTGTTAGATTTGGTTCTAGAGTGAATTATAGTGGCCATGACTGTACAATATGGAATGGCGGATGGCTATTACGTACTTCTGTGAGATTTACTCACCCATCTAGACTTTCTTTGTCTTTAGTCCCCTGACTACAATATAAGAATTCCCTCTTTTAATAATTGGTATCATCTACAGGTCCACTAACAGCTGCTGAGAGTCCAATTGTTTTTAATTGATGTTTCACTAATATGAGTCACTGTCATATATATATATATATACCCTAATTCTAGATCAAGTTACTAATATAGTATGTGCAGCAGATCTGTAATATAGACGTTCTGCCCATTTGATTTATGGGTAATGTAGTTTTCAATAGTGACGTCCGTTTGGACGCACCCACCTGATGCATGACGCCTGACGTGCCAGACCCGGCCACCACCGCTACTCCAATCACAGGAGAGAACGACGGTTCCGGAAGAGGCGGGGTTTGTCTCCGTCATAATCCGGAATCAGTCGCCTCTCCGTATCCAGGTGGAACGCAGCGTGACCAAGTGTCTCTGTGACACGAAACGGCCGTCGCTCTCCGCCATTTGCACCCGCCGCCCACCTCCTCTACCTCCACCGCTCCACACCATGGTATGTTGATTGTTTTGACTACTGTATGAGTCCGATGGGATGTCATCCTCACTACTGCAATAAAAGACACGGATATCACAAGACGGAAGGTGCACGCATTTCTTTTCTTCATCTACCATGATTTGAATGTCTGTCCCTACCACACAGCGGAGCACACGTCTCAGAACTGGTTAGCAGTAAGGACTGAGCTGGAAACGGTGAGAGTGATTTTGCTGGGTTTTTTTCCCCTTCCACTGGTTATACGAATAGGAGTGCCGCACTACATTTTCTTTCTATCAAATAAAGCCTTTTGACCACTGTTCAGGTCTGCATTCTGCAGGTCTCTGGAAGAGAGACCTTTTGTCAGTTGTGCAGCTTGCTGCTGAGGAATTTGCATACGTTTGTCATGCAGATTGCCTAGCCACATCCCTTGTGGGCTTGCTCTATAAAGAGCTATGTTTCCCACAGTAAGTTGCTGGTCATAAGAGTTAGTTATTATTATTATTATTATTATTATTTAGTATTTATATAGCGCCGACATATTACGCAGCGCTGTACAGTGTATATATATATATCTTGTCACTATTAGTTCCTGTGTAACACTCGCCTGGAGTGTCAGCCTTGCTCTTTGTTTGAAGATTAGCCTAGAGTAATTCCTGGAACTGCACTAGGCAGTTTCCCTAGTGCTGTAAGGATTGCATTATTTGTATTGCCTGTTCTGTCTGTCTGTGGTGTGCTAACCAGAGCAGCGGTTGTTACTGGTAGGCCCCTCTGTTCTGTTGTTGCCTTACTCGGATTGCACTCGCTCTGACGGTAAGAGCAGTGGATCGTATCTCTTACGTATTCCTGTTTTCGCGTGTCTGTCTTGTCTGCTACGACTGCTTGCTAGAGGCTCGGTGAGGTAACCGTTAAGCAAGCGCTCGCGTCCTCTGTTTCATGTTTTTCTGTCAGTGGTTAGTTAGGCGTGCTTGTCTCTGTTGTGCTTATCACGCGGGGACCGCGCACAAACGCGTGCACTGTTGCGAATGAGTGCGGTGTTTGCGTTTAGCTAGCGTTTGTTATTTTCCTTATCTCCTCATTGTATGATTTGCTGTGCCTTTGCTACTCTCATGCTCTGCCTTGCTGTGGCCTTGTGTCACCTCTGGCAATCGCCTCTCCCGCGATTGCGTTCCTACTTCATATCTGCTGTTGTGTATGCACCGTCGCGGGTTGGCGACTAGTTTGGTGCACACACATACAATCTGTCCCTTTGTTCAATCTCTTTCAGGGCTATCTTGCCCTGCGTTTCTTCCCTTCGTGCAATTCCTGTCTGGCGTGTGTGGCAGGGCAGAGGAGCTGTTCCTCTGCACTCCACAGCTCCCCTTGTTGACAGGAATTTCCCTCTACAGGTGCATTGCACCTTTTGCTGGGTTCCCGCAAATTATACGCTTGTGGAGGATTTCCGCAGTGTCAGCTGATCACGGAGAGAATTCCACAATCGTTAAGTCTTTTCTTTAAACACAGAGCGCAATCTACTTTTCTATTCACAGGAAGACTGCACGACAGGTAATTTCACCACAGCCTGACACCTCCAACTACTGACGCTACCTCCAGACTGATACTCGGCGTATAAGACGACCCCCCACTTTGCAGAAGATTTTTAAGGGTTAAAAAGTCGTCCTATACGCCGGTATATGTGGTACTCTTCTAAAACACTTCAATAAGCATGGAATTATAGAATTCTGAATCCGCCAAAATTCCCAAATTCCACATGGAATTCCAAACATAGTTTCAGAGTTTGCATTGTAAAAATGCACAATTGTTATTTACCCTGAATACATTATCACATTAACTAGGTTAGCGAGAATTTGCAAAAGTCTGTTCACAACAGGTAACAATTTAACTTTGGTTGGATGGTAAGGGCTCTTTCTATGACACAGGGGACCTGGGTTCAAACCTCTGCTCTTCCTTCCAGTAAGTCAGCAAGTATTCAGTAAGGAGTCATTGGCCTAGACTTCCTAGTACTGCTACTGCCTACTGAGCATGCACTAGTGACTGCAACTCAAGTGCAGGAGAAATGCACAGTATGAATGTTATTTGTCTTGTCTTTAAATATTCGCTTTTTCACTTAGAATGTTTTCAATTCTGTCCCTCAAGCATTCTCAGTAAACAGTTTTGCTAAGTGCACAAAAAATGCATCAATTGAATGTAATTTTGTGTAACTTTAGGAATTTTAGTGTTGAAATTCTGTGAATTCAGAGTTTGAAACTGAGATTGTAAAATGTCCATGGTGGCACATATTAAAAATGTTTAGTCCCTAAGGTAACTATTTTTGTATTTTTTTATTGTAATTTTTTTGTTACCTTGTTTGTTACAATAACTGCAGGTATCTCATTGGTGCCGGGGACTTAGATAAATGAATGGGAACTGCATTCCCATTCACTGAGCTCCCTACTAACCAGCGGCGATGAGAACGTGCATGGGAGTGAGTGCAGGGGTGCGCACAGAAGCAAGCGCGGGAGTGTGCAAAGGCTGTTCGCTGCAATAGACAAATATCTATGTTCCTTGGCAGGAACTGAAGTCTGAATGGTTAAAGTGGGATGAATCTCCCACAAGAAAACATTTTTTCCTATTCCTAGGTACAATAAAATTAGTTTAACATAGTTCCTCTCAACCAAAAATATTTTTTTATATATTGTTGTTATTGCCTGGTTGATCCTGCTCTTATTCCCAGCATAGAGGATGTTGCTGTACAGGCATAAGTTGACTTTCTGGCTTTCTCCCTCCACTTCCTTGCCTCTTCCCCAGTAGTAATGTGCCACTATGGCAATGACTGACACATTACTTTGCACTTTGGGTCCTATGGGAGAAAAGCGGTTTAAAATTTTGTTGTTGTTGTTGTATTACTTGTTAATGGACCAAAATGCACAGCTTTTTTGCCCCAAAACACTGTCAGTCACTAACAGTTAGGAGGCCAAGGAGCAGAAAGGAAAAGCTGAGCAGAGACCTTCTATAATAATATTATTATAAAAGAATGAAAATCATTTTTGGAGGTGAGAACGATATTTATCCAATTTTATTGAACCTAGGAATAGTTTCAAACATTTTGTAGTAGGAGTTTCAGGTCCAATAATTATTTTAAAACATTTGCTTAAGACATATGGAATTAAAAAAAAATCTGTAATTGCTAGCAAAAGAAAGACCCATCTGTGTTGGAAAAAAAAGTTTAACTACACTCAAAATAATTGCAATATTTACTGAAACATAAAAGTCATAAAAGTTCATATATGATCTGAAATAAGCCTAATACACATGGAAAATACACTGATTTATGTTCTTGTAAGATAATAAAATATATAAGTTTCATCCTTTAAAATGCTAAAAAAAAAATTAATGTCTTTAAATGCTTTTTTGCAGCATTTTGTTTTACCTAACAAAAACGTTTTACAATTATTCTGATAATTTTACCAATTACACTCATTTAAATAATAATTATAAAAAAGGTGCTTAATTTCGCCAGTGGTGAAGGTAAAGGATGCCTGCACATTACTGCCTAAATCCTGGGCACTAGCGAGAGCAGGAGTAAGACAACTAAGTGCATGCAGGCAGCAATACTAAAAGAGGTTTTATTGTACTCTGCAGATTTGATCAATTCAGACTAATAGTTTTAAACAAGTGCATTTGTTTGCAAGTCTTTCTTTGTTTTCATTTTATTCTTAACATTGTTTACTGCATAGTAAAAACAGTTGCTTATAAAAATTATTTTATAGTCACAATGAAAAATGATATGCCAATGGCAGTACTTGTAAACATAAGCTGTTTATGCAAATGTTCGAGTAATTTAGTTTGAATTATGAGCCTGGATTGAATGACTATTAATTTTTAATCTTCAGAGACAGAAGAATTTGGTAAATACAGTTTGTAACCTCAAATGCACATTTCATTGCTGTCTGGGCTTGTGCCTGTTATTCATACACTTACAGATGAAAGTGTTGGGGTGACCTTCTTTCTTATCAACCCCTGCATGTGTCTATCCTTTGAAGATATTATGTTTGGAAGCTTTGGGTTCTCTGGTGACTTCTTCAGATTTAATTAGTCTGACCTTCTGTGATAATCCTTCCCTTTCTGAATCATATTCAGGTCCTGCATTCAGCAGCAAAAGACCAACTGCTACGCAAAGCCCTTAGCATAATTCACAGCAATGCACTAGAAGACTTTACTTTTCCAAATAAGGAACCACTTAGTTCTCTAAACTCGGGTAATGCCAGTGCAAACAAAAATTGATCGTGCATTTTAAAGAAGTTTCATTGTCCCAAATCAAATATTTATCAACTATTTGTATTTGTAAACATGAATACTTGGTATTCTGGATTTATTGTTTAGTTGTGCATCATATAAAATATATGAATGTTTTAAGCTTGCATAATTATTTTGACAAAACAGTTGTAAGAAATTGAATGTAATTCAATTCAATTGTTCTTAAGTTTCTCTTTAAATGTTAATAAACATTGATTCAAATCAAGTCTTTTTTACCTTTATAAATGAAACAAATCCTATTTATTTTTAATAAAACTGGAAATTTGTATGTATCTAATAAAAAAATGTTTGTATAATACCATGTTATATAAACCACTATATTAAGAAATAAAATAGTGAATCACTCAGAAAGTGTGCACATTGAAGTTTAATGAATCCAAATCAAACATTCAGAGATATGCAGAAAAATTCATATAGGCCTCAATTCACTAAAGACAGTTCGGTAAAATTATTTAGGTCGGTAACATACCACATTCAGTATTTTACACTTTTTTCCAAATTCACAAAAAATTTTCCTCATGAGGCGGAAGTTTGATTATTTACAGAGAAAACATGCTTCAATTCGCAAAGCCCTAGTCAATAAATGTCACTGACCAGCTGTGGAGCAGGTCAGCGGTGAGGCAGCAAGCTGTGTGTATGAGTCGGGGTTTTCTGTGCAGTGCATCCCGTCATCCTTTTTGATGTGCTGCAGCCACCAGGGGGAGCTCTTCTGTATGCCAGAATACAGATTTTCACATCTAAAGGGATACAGAAAAGCCTCATAAAATGTCACCTTCCCCTGCTCTGCTACAGTCAACCTTGTTGGATCAAATCAGGATGAGAAGCAGAGCTGTGTGGCTTTCCCTATTGGCTGCCTGGCTCTCCCTATTGGCTGTTTGTCAATGTACCCGCTTGAAGAGAGCATGGAGAGAGTTATCGGCTGGTAAGAGCTGGAGAAAAATACTAAGCACTTTTGCTTGATTTACAGAATGCTTACATATTTGTGAATTGCAATGTTTTGACATTTCTTGAGGCAATTACCGCACAAGTCGGTAATTTACCTCACTAGTTGGTAATTCTAATTTTCTGTGCAGTAATAGGTTTAGTGAATTGGTATTTGGGAAGGTGATTGGTAAAATACGATGAGATAAGTATATTACAAAAAAAAAAAAAAATTATTTTGAAAGCAATAAGATTTATATTGGAACATAACTATTACGATGAGAAGTGGTATTTGCAGGTCGGTGGGACGGCGATGGGGACCAGGTTCGCACCGGCCTATGCAAATTTATTTATGTCCTATTGGGAGGAACATTATGTTTATGGGGTGCGCGGTCCCGGTGCGGACCTGGTCCTGTGGCGCCGTTTCATCGACGATGTGTTGATGGTATGGAGGGGAGACTCTCTATCATTGGAGAAATACATGAAAGATATAAACACGAATGATTGGAACATCAGGTTCACTGTGGATATCAGCAAACATAAGGTGAATTTTTTGGATCTGGAATTGTTTGTGGCAAATGACTCTCTAAACACCAAAACTTTCCAAAAAAATGTTGATGTTAATAGTTACATTTTATACACTAGTTGTCATTTGCCACAATGGTTAAATAATATCCCCAAGGGGCAGTTCACGAGACTCAGACGTAATTGTACAAACATAGAGGATTATGATAAAGAGTCGGAGAAACTCGTGGACTGCTTCCTTGACAAGGGATATCCTAACGAATGGATATACCGATCACAAGAAGAAATTAGACAAAAAGAGCGTAACCAACTATTGGGTCCTAGGAATGTACAGGACTGGAATAGTATGGAGGGAAATGAGTTCAATGTGGTACTACAATATACAGCCCAATCAAAAAAGGTTGTGAATATACTCCAGAAGCATTGGGATGTCCTAAAAGAAGATAAGTTATTGGGTGAAAGGTTGCCAGATAGACCCAAGGTGATCTTTAAAAAGGCACCTAATTTGGGGCTATCCATAGCCACAGCGGCGAATGAGGGGTTTCCCCCAAAGGGAAGGGGAGTGAGGGATAGGGGGGGCTTTGTGAGATGTGGAATTTGTTTGAACTGCAGAAGAACCAGTAATCCAGGTAGGATAGTGGAAATTGAGGCAACGAATATGGTGAAATATAAGATCAGAGACTTTATCACTTGTACCACAGCTGGGGTGATCTATTGCGTCCAGTGTCCCTGCCACAAGAGGTATATTGGGAGAACCAAGAGATCACTTCAAAGACGGGTGGGGGAACACTTTAATAATATTGAAAAGAAGAACGAGGGGCACCCGCTATCCAAACATTATAAGGAGCAGCATAATGGGAGTTTAAGGGGAACTATATTCTTTGGAATAGAAGTTGTGGAACCTGATCAGAGAGGGGGTAATTATATTCATAAAATGTCCAGGAACGAATCCAAGTGGATTTTTCAATTAGACACCTTGATCCCAAAGGGATTAAATAGTGAAATAGAGCTTTTCGCATTCTTTTGAGAATGTACTAGTGAGTATATGGTAATGCTGCTCTGTGCAGAAAATGGGGGATTATTTGTAATTTGGACCAAGAATTGTTGGTATTTGATATGGGGGAGGTGCTAATTGATTGTGTATGCACTTGAATTGTGTGTAAGAGGATGCGTGGTGTATTTTAATTCAGGCACAGGATGCTAATGCAGTATTATTAATGAATTTTATATTATAAGATACTCTGAAAATGTTTGGGGACTCCATGTGTGCCTTACGTTTCTCAAACAAACGAAATTGACAAGTATGAACTTTGCCCTTAGTGACATATAGAAGGGCGGATCTATACAGGGTATATATATGAATGAAGATGGTGGATGGCTCCATTAACTAAAAAAAACCCTCCTGAGGAAGGCCACCGTTTTAGTGGCTGAAACGCGTAGAGGTGGAGAGCTACTGTTGCTGTTTGTGGGCAACATAATCTACTGTTGATCTTTTTGTGGGCACTAGGTCTGAACTAGGCTGGCAGCTTGCGCGCAGCTGCCGCCTGTGTGCTAAAGTTCAAAGACCTGGAGGTGACGTCACCGCTTGTAAGCAAAGCCCAGTGAAGCCCAATCTGGCGGAAGTACTGAGAGCAGCCCGCTGTATCTATTGGCGGAAGTGACGTGCTCTGTATGAGCCTGCTGATGCGAGGCTGATGCGAGGCAGGACGCCGGAATTTGGAGCTGCCGCCACCGCTATCATACTGTATGAGGAAAACGGAGAAGGATCACCCAAACTTCTGACTTGTGAGGACATACATGGGGGAACACGTGAGTTTTATACAGTCCGCTCCGGCATAAGCATTTGAGTACACGTGGCGCATGTATTAACTTTGTGACAAGGAACCGCTTGTGCATCATTGCTTGCATACTGGATCACATATTGCTGGTACAACTAGCCGGATGAAAATTTATTCCTGACACGTAAACTTGTATTAGCGCTATTAGAAAGATCAAAAGGACATATATGTTTTTATAGAGAGATAAATATTCATTTTCTCCCTTTTTGGAATCCTGTGTTGCCTGATACAATTTTTATATTTTTTATATTTTTGCTTTTCCTTTTTTTATTATTTTAAAGAAGGGCCCTTCTAAATGTATGAGGTGTGTAAGAATGTCTGGTCTATAAGGTGTTGCTGTTGAAGATTCACGCTTTGTATGGTGTGTTTTTAGACCATTATCAATAAATGTTTTTTGGGGATTTTCTAGCGCGTGTTATTTGTATTTAACTTGTGTTTCTTGATTGGTAAAATCAGCTATTTTCAGCATTACCAAAGCTGTAATGCTTAGTGGATTGAGACCATTCTCTTCAAATTCTTGGGCACGTTGGCCCATATGCAATTAACTCCTAGGAGTTAATTGCATTTCTCCTAGGATATAATTTTTCATCTTCTCTTTAAAATAACTTTACAGCACCTCTGCAGTTAAAAAAGTACAAAAAAGGTAGGTCAATAAGTACTATCAAAATTATTTTGAGCAACCTAGACATCCAGGGCATAGACAATACAGACTGGGAGGATATACTTGAAGATTTCGTTAGAACCCCTATCTCAGCCAGAGATAGATTGATTCAGGTAAAATTTTTACATAGAACGTATCTCACTCCGGTACGAATGCATAATATTTGTATATCCAACAGTGCGACATGTCAAAAATGCACAGCCGAAGACGGTACATTCTTACATATGCTTTGGAGTTGTACTAGAATTCAGACTTTTTGGACAGCCATTTTTGATACTATAAATGAAATCTTGGAAGCGCACTTTGACTGCACACCCAAATTAGCCCTTCTAGGTCTATTTGAAGAACAAACCTGTAATATACTATGCGAACTAAAAAATTTACATATTTGTTTCTATGCAAGAAAAGAAATTCTAAGAGTCTGGAAAGGTAGTGATAATCCATCTATTAAACATTGGAAGCGTACAATTAATATCGCTCTCCCTTTATACCAAGTGACATATAAGAATCGCAACTGTCCACAACGGTTCCATAAAATATGGGCACCATGGTATGACAACGTCAATACGGCTGGATCGAATCTCACACTCTGATCTTTTTGTATCCTTGTGCCAATACTGCGGCTGGTTGCTGGCGCGGTGGGGTGGTGGTGGGGTTGAGCCCGGAGTCTTCTTTTCCCTTCTTGCTTTCCTATACTTACCGTATATACTCGCATACAAGCCGAATTTTTGACCCCCAAAAAGTGGGTCAAAAGTTGGGGGGTCGGCTTGTATGCGAGTCTTCCCCGGTGGTCTAGTGGTGGGTGGTCCGCGCCCCGCTTCCCCCCTCCCCGCTCCCCCCGCGGCCGCCGCTGATATTACCTGCTTAGGCAGCGGCCGCTTCCTAATCCGCGTTCCCCTCTGAAGTTTCAGCGTGTATCACAGCAGCGCACCCGGCGCTGCTGCTGTGACGATGCAGAGGGCAGAAAACAGCGGTTCCCCTGGTAACGGCGATACAGATCGCCACTATAGGGAGCCGCGCTCTTTCCTGCACTCTGCATTGTCACAGCAGCAGCGCCGGGCGCGCTGCTGTGATACATGCTGAAACTTCAGAGGGGAACGCGGATTAGGAAGCGGCCGCTGCCTAAGCAGGTAATAGCAGTGTCGGCCACGGGGGGAGCGGGGAGCAGGGGGAGCGCTACCTACCTATACTGGGCACTATACTGGCTAAACTGGGCACTATACTGGCTGAACTGGGCACTTTACTAGCCATACTTGGGCACTATACTACCCATACTGGGGCACTATACTAGCTAAACTGGGCACTATACTGGCTAAACTGGGCACTATACTGGCTAAACTGGGCACTTTACTAGCCATACTGGGGCATTATACTAGCCATACTGGGGCACTATACTAGCTAAACTGGGCACTATACTAGCTAAACTGGGCACTATACTAGCTATACTGAGGCACTACCTACACATACTGGGCGCTATACTAGCCATACTGGGGCACTATACTAGCCATACTGGGGCACTATACTAGCTGAACTGGGCACTATACTAGCTAAACTGGGCACTATACTAGCTATACTGAGGCACTACCTACCCATACTGGGCGCTATACTGGGCACTATACTGGCTATACTGGGCACTTTACTAGCTATACTGGGCACTATAATAGCTATACTGGACACTACCTACCTATACTGGGCACTATACTAGCTATACTGGGACACACTGGGGGGCTGCACCAATCCAGCATTTCCTACCCCCGGCTTATATGGGGGTCAATCATTTTTCCCTGTTTTTTCAGGGAAAAGTTGGGGGGTCGGCTTATATGCGGGTCGGCTTATATGCGAGTATATACGGTACCTTTCCCTTTGTTCGTTATCCTTATTCCTTTTTCCTCCTTCTGCTAATCTTCTCTACTTTACCTCCTTCTTGCTTCTCTTGGCACAGTACTCCTACTATAAATGTATCTGCCTATAGCTAATATGAACTCATGCTACCATTGGTCATATCCAAGCATTTGTTACACTAGAGGTTTATTAAGGCAACCATTCTGCTATTAATCTATACTCCAAGATATGTATTGATGCCTTGTTACCCGTGTTCATTATCTATATATCTCCCATTTGTGGGAGCACTGTGCTCTTTCCTGTAATGTCTCTTTTCTTGTTTAAAATAAAAATTGATTTGTGGAAAAAAAAAATTATTTTGAGCATTGTTTTCACTTTCTGGTGGCTTAACCTCTTGAGGACCGTGGTCTTAAACCCCCTAGTGACCAGGCCATTTTTTACTAATAGGGCCACTGCAGCTTTAAGGCCTTGCTGCAGGTCTGTACAACTCAGCACACAAGCGATTCAACCCCCCCCCCCACCCCCACACACACACACACACACTTTTCAGCCCACCAACAGAGCTATTATTATAATTATTATTATTTAGTATTTATATAGTGCCGACATCTTTTGCAGCGCTGTACATAGTATATATAGTCTTCTCATTAACTGTCCCTCGAAGGAGCTCACAATCTAGTCCCTACCATAGTCATTTGTCTATATTGTGTAGTGTATGTATTGTAGTCTAGGGCCAATTTTAAGGGGGAAGCCAATTAACTGTTTTTGGGATGTGGGAGGAAATGGGAATGCCCGGAGGAAACCCACACAGGCACAGGGAGAACATACAAACTCCTTGCAGATGTTGACCTGGCTGGGATTTGAACCAGGGACCCAGTGATGCAAGGCAAGATCACTAACCACTACGCCACCAGCTCTCTGTTGGTGGGCAAGGATTGCTCCCAGGATGTTTATTTTTTTATACAAATATTTTATTTATTTTTCTCCAAAATTTTCACTTTTTTAAATTATTTAAATAGCTCTCCCTACCCCCCCCCCCCCTCCTGCCAATCAGCTTCAGCCTATGACAGCGGATCGATGTAGTGCCTCCCAGGGGGACAGCTTTGTCACACGGCTGTCCCCAGTACAGTGCTGCCGTAGATCGCAGCACTGTACATAGTAAATTGATGGTGGTTTCACCGTCTAACAGTCTTCTAGTGGCTTCGGCATTCAAGCGGGGATGTGCACGCACCCCTGCAATCTCCACCCCAAGTCATTCACGTGGAGTGTCCTGGGGCTGCTGCACTGCTCACGCCAATCGGCGTGGAGCAGTTGCTTACTGGTTAAAAGACATTTCATTTGTTGTGAAAATATCACCTAGGAGAAACGTCAGGAGAAAAGGTGAATTGCAAATGGCCCCTTATGTTTGAAGTCAACACAAGAAAATGCACCAATCTTGTTGTTATATTTGTATTTAAAAAAAAAAATCCAAAATGTATACCGTATATATTCGGATACAAGTCGACCTCGTGTATAAGTCGACCCCAATATTTGACCCTCTTAAGCTGGATTTTTTTTATTTACTCAAGTACAAGTCTACCCAGGAAAGTTAAAGACTGCACTTGGGCACCAGGATGTCTCAGTGTGGTCACTGTGACCCCTCTGTTTGGCCCCTGTGTCCAACAGGCTGTGTGGCCCCTCTAGGTTTGTGGCCCCAGTGTCCCCTTGGCTGTGTGGCCCCTGTAGCTATGTGGCCCATGTCCCCCTGGCTGTGTGGCCCCTATGTCCCCTAGCTGTGTGTCCCCTGTTTTACAGGAGCTGCAGCAGTCAGCATCTGTCTCCCCTTCCCCAAAGTGCTACAGCACACAGCTTGCTGAAATTCCCCCCTCCCTCCCACCACTAAGGAAAGGGCCCCCCTCTCACTCACTCCCTCCCCAGCAGCTCTCCACAAAGCCCCCCTCCCTCCCATCACCACGCAAAGGATGGCTTCTTCTCCCTCTCGCTCAGCCCTCTGTGTCATCAATGCAGCATCAGCACTAAAGTGGAAACGTAACTCACTGACTACACAGCGCGACATCCTCTGTTGTCCCTCTACTCGTTCTGGTCTGTTAGTTTACAATACCACATTCCGATGTCATGTGATTTCATGTGTCATGTGACATCGGAGCCATAGCTGTGATATTGTAAACAGACCACCGTGAGCAGAGGGACAAGGGAGGATGTCGTGCTGTGTAATCAGTGAGTTTCCGCTTCAGCGCTGACCATTAGATGACTGCGGCAGAGGGGGGAGAGAGGGGGAGAAGGCCATCCTTTACATGGTGATGGGAGGGAGGGGGGCTTTGTGGCAAGCTGCCAGCGTTAGGATTGAATAAGGGGAGAGAAAGAGGCTCCCCTGCAATTCTCTGCTATAAGTTGTGAAATTTAGGACTACTCAAGTATAAGGCGACCCCCCACTTTTATACTTTGAGTCAGTCCTACATTTCTCGACTTATAGGCTAGTATATACGGTACTTCTATATCTTTAATTTCTCCATCACTGTGGGAGCACTGTATTGTTTTTTTTAGAATACTTGTGTGCTCCATTATTTCTTAAATGTATCACATATGGCAGCAATTGGGCCCAACATGCTCTTGCTACTGGAGAACTATTTCATGGGCCCGAAGGATGCATGAATGTGTGCTGGCATGATGCATGCATGTGTGGTGAGTGACTGATGTGTGAGGACCAGTCCATTCCTTCCTATGCGATTAAATGGTCCTGGTACTGATAACGGTTGTAGCTTGCTGAGTTATGTTTTTAAAGGAGTGGGTGGGGGTCTCTGTTGCACCGATCTATGCTGTGATAATGAGGGACATGTTTAAATAAAGGTTGTTCTATAAATGCAGGCGCAGCACTGTTATGATATTTTTTGTATTCAAAGTGTGTTGATATGGTTGCTTTTGCAGGGTTACCCTGCAGTACTGGTAATGTGATAGAACGATAGAAAAAAAAATATCTTTAACAGATTGAAAGACAGGAGATACGATACGAGTACCTACAGATGTTTAGAATCAAACCCATTTCCCAATATAGTAGAAGAAATAAATACTTTTCTTCTGAAAGTGGAACTATCACCAAGCAGCATTGGAAGTTTATGAGGCTCATGGAGGACAGGTAAACCATCACTGTCGTTTATGTGTAATCCCTAAACTCCACAAGAATGCAGTTTCACCATCAGGTTGACCAATTGTAGCAGCAATTGGTAGCCCTTTTGAGAACCTCAGTAAGTTTCCAGACCTAAATCTGCAGCTATACATGAAGTTGTGACCCTCATATGTTCAGGACAGTCTAGCAGGTATTGGCTGAATTCCTCATCTGCCCGGGCAATGTTTTGGTCAGTGCAGACATGGAGTTACTGTACACTTCAATCCTGTATGATGTTGGTCTGGCGGCGGTGGCATCAGTAATGGCCTTGAATTGTAATTAACACAGAAATGTTTGAGCAGTGGTTTTACCTGCAGACCAAGGGCACGTTGATGAGGGATGATGTGTATCAAATCTGGAAGTGGATGGCTGCCGGCACTCCAGGGTTCACAGCCGTATCACTGGGGGTGAGGATCAACAGATTTTCAAATGCCACCTTGACAATATTACAGACACTGCGTGCTCATGATAAATTAGCAAAATTAAGCTTTAAGGATCAGCATCAAAAAGAAAAAAAGACTGTTGAATCAGGCACTGCAGTTAATTCTGTTTTAATAGTGTTTTCAGTGTGAATGAAATCTCCACTTGTATAAAAAAATTCTTGCATTCAAAGAGGTAGGTACAAAAAATCATGTGCAAACATCTTGTGCATTCAAACAACTGCATAAAGAGAATGTCCTACCATGTCAGAGGGTAGCCTACCGTTTTTGCCCTGCACCCACCACTGCCACCCTCTGACATGGTAGGACATTCTCTTCATGCAGTTGTTTGAATGGACAAGATGTTTGCACATGACTTTTTGTACCTACCTCTTTGAATGCAAGATTTTTTTATACAAATGGTGATTTCATTCACACTGAAAACACTATTAAAACAGAATTAACTGCAGTGTCTGATTCAACAGTCTTTTTTCTTTTTGATGCTGAGGGATGATGTGTGCCCCTACGTATGCAAGCCTTCACCTGCTGGGAGCATCAGGAGGTGCATGGGCTGTTTAGGGCATGTTGTGCTCTAGGTGAGGTACATTAATGACATGCTCATGGTCTGGGGAGGAGGAAGAGAATCCCTAAACAGTTTCCATGCAGATTTAAACAAGAGTCACTGAAACATACGACTCACTAGTAATGAACGTAATGTGCTAATTACAAATTTGTTAAATTTTGCACAATTTTTTTGTTGCAATTAAAGCCATACGTAATTGTGATTTGGAAATTCAAGTAATTACACTTCATCATTTCAGAATTGTGCATGATTATGAAAAATGTTGCATCATTTTGTGCTGAATTTAGCAGTTATTAGCACAGCCCTCATAAATGTTATCATCACCAAAATTGCTATGTATGTTAAGGGGAATTGTGGGAACAAATCAGAAAAAAAATTAAATCAATTTTAATCAATTTTAAAAGTGCAAAGGAAAAATATTTTTAAACTCAGAAAAATTATGGTTTAAAAACCATGTTTCCTTTGCATTTGTAATATTGATTAGCTCAAAAACTACAAGGTATTTTTGAAAAACAATTTTTTAACCTATTTTGGTTCCTGGACGTATAAACTACGTCCAGGAACCATGCGCGCTACCGCGCGCTCCTGCGGCCGATCGCGCACGTGCACGCGCACTCCCAGCCGCGGATTTGGTAGCCACAGAATCAATGTATTGGGCTATGGTGCCCGATCACTGATTCCTCTCCCCCGCTGAAAAAGCGACAGCTTCTCTCGGAAGCTGTGCTTTTTCTGGCCGTTGCCTCCCCCCTGCGTCACTCTAAGTGTGTGTTACGCTTAGAGTGACGTCATGTAAACAAACTCATGGCCGCCATCTTGTGGCCAAAAAGTAAAACTACAAGTAAAAGTAAAAAAAATTAAAAACAACACACAATTACATTATAAAACTATAGTTTACATCCTACCTTCCCAAAAATACCCAAACAAAATGTTTAATATAAAAAAAAAAACCATTACAATAAAAAAAACATGTAAATATTTACCTAAGGGTCTAAACTTTTTAAATATCAATGTAAAGATGAAATATTTCTATATTTTTTTAATTTTAAACTTGTAAATAGTGATAGATGCAAAACGGAAAAAATGCACCTTTATTTCCAAATAAAATATTGTCGCCATACATTGTGATAGGGACATAATTTTAATGGTGTAATAACCGGGACATATGGGCAAATACAATACGTGAGTTTTAATTATGGAGGCATGTATTATTTTAAAACTATAATGGCTGAAAACTGAGAAATAATGATTTTTTTCTGTTTTTTTCTTATTCTTCCTGTTAAAATGCATTTACAGTAAAGTGGCTCTTAGCAAAATGTACCCCCCAAAGAAAGCCTAATTGGTGGCGGAAAAAACAAGATATAGATCAGTTCATTGTGATAAGTAGTGATAAAGTTATAGGCTAATGAATGGGAGGTGAACATTTCTCAACTGAAAACGACGGAACGCGAATGGGTTAACTTGTTCCCACTATTCCCATTAACTTAAGTGATATTAGCATACATGAGTGATTTGCTATTCACCTACTAAAGTTGGTGCAAAATTACATGGAAATTATGCGAAATAGCAGCTCCCGATTACATTTATATTCAAAATTAATTACAATTTTCCAAAAAATTTCACATCGTTGGACTTGCTGATAAAAAAGAATAGTGACCAACTGCAGATATGCACTAATAATAAGCCCACTGCAGGGAATGATGGGCATCTGGTGAGGTTCCCAAAGAGCCTTCCAGAAATAAAAACACAAAGAGAACACGGGAGCCCCTTATGGTGTAGTATATTAACCACCCTGGCGGTATTGACGAGCTCAGCTCGTCCAGGAAAAACTTGCTGAAAGCGGTATTGACGAGCTGAGCTCGTCAATACCGCCAGGGAGATTTCTTGTTTCTCTTCCCCGCCGGCTGCACTTTTCCCTCATCAGAGGGATTCCCCAGGATGGCTGGATGCCTGACTGCACGCTGTGGGTAGCGATCTGTGCTACCCACAGCATACAGAACTAGCATCCAGCCACCCTGGGAATCCCTGTGCAGCCGGCGGGGCAGAGAATGTGTGGGGCTGTGCAGGGATTCCCCTTCTTTGCCGGCGGGTGGCTGGTGCGGGGATCCTCTCTGTGGGGGGGCCGGGGATCCCCGTACTGTGCATGCGGGGTGACCCTTTTGTGTGTGCGGGGGGGCGGGTATCCCCTTCTATGGGGCTGGTCTTGGCCGGTCGGGGACACCCCCTTCTGTGGTGGGGGGAAGGTGGGTGTCCCCATCTATGTGGGCTGTGGGTGGCCTCTCCCTCCTCTTCCCCATCCCTCCCTCTCTGTCCCCCGTGTCCCCCCCCCCCCGATCCCGTGTCTCCCCCCTGTAAGAAGCCCTGATCTACTCACCTGAGGGCTTTCTCCTGCGGCGGCCACGATGGACACCCTCCTCCTCCATCGCCGAAGTCCCGGTCTGTGTAATTACAGTACGCGGCTTGGTGACGTCACCAAGCTGCGTACTGTAATTACAGAGAACACGAGACTTCGCGATGGAGGAGGAGGGTGTCCATCGTGGCCGCCGCAGGAGAAAGCCCTCAGGTGAGTAGATCAGGGCTTCTTACAGGGGGGAGACACGGGATCGGGGGGGGGGGGGGGACACGGGGGACAGAGAGGGAGGGATGGGGAAGAGGAGGGAGAGGCCACCCACAGCCCACATAGATGGGGACACCCACCTTCCCCCCACCACAGAAGGGGGTGTCCCCGACCGGCCAAGACCAGCCCCATAGAAGGGGATACCCGCCCCCCGCACACACAAAAGGGTCACCCCGCATGCACAGTACGGGGATCCCCGGCCCCCCCACAGAGAGGATCCCCGCACCAGCCACCCACCGGCAAAGAAGGGGAATCCCTGCACAGCCCCACACATTCTCTGCCCCGCCGGCTGCACAGGGATTCCCAGGGTGGCTGGATGCTAGTTCTGTATGCTGTGTGTAGTGGGGGGGACACAGGATCAGGGGTGAGAGGGGGGGCATGGAGGACAGAGAGGGAGGGATGGGGGAAGAGGAGGGAGAGGCCACCCACAGCCCGCATAGATGGGGACCCCCACCTCCCACCCACCACAGAAGGGGGTGTCCCCGACCCACCACGACTAGCCCCCATAGAAGGATGATACCTGCCCCCCCCCAATGCACACACAGAAGGGCCACCCACACGCACAGTATGGGGATTCCCCCCCCCCCACAGAGGGGATCCCCGCCGGCCACTACCAGCCAGCACAGAAGGGGAGCCCCCCCCCACAGAAGGGACACCCGGCCACAGTTAGGGGGCATCGGGGGCAATGGGGTTGGGGGGGGGCAGAGGCACCCGCAAACCTAGCTCCCTATACATATGACTCCCTAGACCTGGCTGCACATCTGTCTCCTATACACCTGGCTGCACATCTGTCTCCTATACACCAGCAAACATCTTGCTCCCTATATACCTGGCAAAACATCTAGCTAACTACACCTGGCTGCACATCTGGCTAATACATCTGGCTATACATCTGGGTCTTATACTCACCATTGGCATGCTGATCCCTCGCCGCGTACCTCTGATAGCTTCTCCAGTGCCTTCTTCCATGTCCCTTGGCGGATTTTGCTTCTCCCTTGGCGATCACATGTCCCCCGTCGATCGGCGTTGATGGCACCAATGTCACACAGCATCATCAAAATCTCGCAGCAAACACTTTTTTTTTATTGAATTCAATACAATAACCTGTATTGAATTCAATATAAAAAAAATGATTGCAAAAAAAATTGGTTGAAAATTATTGGAAATTAATTGAACCACTTTTTGCACGGAAATCCTGGGGAAATAGAACGCCAGGGTGGTTAAAACCAAAAAAAGTGTGAATAATATATATGCAATATTACTCACAAAGGTAGGTTGCAGAACAAGCAACCACAGTATCAAGCATGTGAGGCATTCCTGTACTCACTCGGGTCTCAAGAAGACCTCCATCAGCAATTGGGTTGCTTCTTTGAAGAGTGTATGTTTAGACAGTCTGAAAGGACTCTAACTCAACTACCCCCCCCCATCTTAAGTGTAGTTGGGGAGTGGGGGTGATTAATTTACTGCAGGAAATGCCATTTTTCATGGTAGGAGTTTTCATCCGGATTGGTAAGAAAGCAAAAAAAAAAAGCAGTGTCACATGTCTGGAGTAGGTAAACAGGGCAGATGTGTTAGACCTAAATGTGCATGTTGTTTCTAGGCTACCCAAGTTTGAGAGGATGGTCTCTCATTATAGGACACACTGGGGCCAGTTAAGGGACCACCTCTCTCTGCCTCTCTCTGAAGACAGACCCCAAATATGCCTCCGTGTTTGGCCCCTGCCATCTCCTCATTGCCAAACAAACTCAGAATTTGAGGGACCATTTAGTAAGATCAAATTTGGGGGGCACACTTGGGAGAAACAGGGGGAGGCAGCAATTGGTTAAGACAGGAGAAATATTGGAATGTAAGCTTGTGGGGACTGTAAGGCATGTAAGCATGTTTAAAGAACAGACAATTTTTCTAACAGTGCAGGTACAAAACAATACAAAATACAGTCATTAATTTATTGGAAGACCGATCATGTCAGCTCTTTTTGTGATTGCCACAAATTGTACATTACAATGACAACAACAGAACTGAGGAAATGAGTTTTGGAGCACTTAAGTTATAATGAAAATTCTGATGAGGACAGTCCCTTCATTTTAGTATCATTTTAGCACCATATACCCAATGAGTCAGATATTCAAAGTAGTACAACATGTACGGAGGCCGAGAAGAGGTGGACATTGGGGTGAAATCCTGACCCAAAAGGAAACAAAATGTATTAGAACATTAGATATACTCAAACTTTACGGTATGAATATGGATATGACATTTTTCACAATTCTTGCCTCCTTAACTCCAAAATTTCAGCTGCCTACATGTTTGAGTGAAAGTAATAAGAGTTCTGTGTGGACTCTCCCCCCCCCCACCCCCACCCGTGAGACATGACTGGAAAACAAGTCTGCTGCTTGTCAGCTTTATGCATCTAGACTTCACTGCAAGATGATATTTTGACATACATGCAAACAGACAAAAACAGTGAATATAAGTTGCTCATAAGACTGTGTAGGATGTTAGGTGGTTTGATTCCATTTTATTAATTAGATTTTGTTTACACAAACTTAGAAACACAAAATGAGCCTCTACCTACAGCTTTTTGAATGACACAGACACATAAGTGTGACAACAGAGGAAGGAGGGGCAACTCTGAGCCATTCAAGAGTATAATATATTCCTCCTTTGCAGCCGTTCATTCTCCGGATTGCCTTGACAAAGCTCAGGATCACTGAGTGAAACATGTAGGCAGGGTGAAGGCTCAAACTAGCCCTGCTACCACTGGCACACACATGGCCAGTGGCATAGCAATAGGGGTTGCACTTACAGAGGTAGCAACTGAATCGGGCCTCTTGGGTCAGAGGGGCCCCGAGAGGCCCTCCTTCAAGCACAATATTAGCTCTCTATTAGCCTTGTGTTGGTAATGATCACTAGTACATATGCTTTGACAAGCAGTAATCATTAACAAACTGTTTCCCATCCCCTTCTTGCACCTCTGACATTGTGGAAATCCTTGGCAGGTTTTGGTGCGCTGTATCAGTTGTTATGTATAGATTACTTCGGCGGCTCCAAGTAAAATTTGCACCAGGCTCATAGCTCCTTAGCTACGCCACTGCACATGGTGGTCCAATCCAGAAGACATGGTTAGACACACATACGGAAAACACATACTGGCAGCGCATCTGACTTATGCACTGAACCTAATAAAGGAAGAACGAGTGAACTTGAAAACACTTGCTTTTAGTGGGGGCAGGACTTAGTAGAGCTACCGTGATATCCACTGCAGATGGTCCAACACACTCTTGTTACTGGAACACAGTGCAGACTGGGATAAACAATTAGGGGCCCTGAAGGATGTATGAACAAGTACTGTCCTGATGCATACAAGTGTGGTGAGTTGTTGATGTTTGTGGACCGGTCCATTCCTTCCTATACAATTAGATAGCCCTGGTAGTGATAACAGTTGTAGATTGGCTGATTTATGTTTTTAAGGGAGTAGGGGAAATATGTTACAATGATCTATGCCGTGACAATGTGGAACAGATTTAAATAAAGGTTGTTCTATACATGCCCAACGCAGCAGTGTTATGATATTTTTTTGTGAAGTGAACAAGAAGAACACCTGGGCTACGATTTAACCTTCTCTGCTAAGATTTCTCCTAGGTGATATTTTCACACATTATCAATAAAATGATTTTTAAAGGGAAAGTACAGGCAGATCCAATTAGCTGGGGCTTCCTCCAGCCCCTGGCAGCCGTCCTGTGCCCTTGCCGCAGGTTCGGTAACTCCCGGTGTCCTCCGCTGCAGAATCCATCCTCGCCAGGTTGGCTTCTTGAGCGTTCCACCGTGCAGGTCACGTGGTCTGGCCAACGTCATCAGGATTGTACTGCGCAGGTGCAGAACTACTGCGCCTGCGCAGTTCAGATCTGATGACGTCGTAAAGACCAGGTGACCTGCGCGGTGGAATGCACAAGAAGCCAACCAGGAAGCTGACCTGGCAAGGTTGGCTTCTGCATCAGAGGACACCGGGAGCAACCGGAGCTGTGATGAGGGCACAGGACAGCTTCCAGGGGCTGGAAGAAGCCCCAGGTAAGTGGATTTTGTTTTTTAATATGCCTGAATGTATAATTTAAGCCACTGGTAACTGGGAGGGCAGGGTAACATACCAATATACAGCAATATATACATATAGAAAGTGTTTTTGATGCTGAAATCAGGATCATTTATGTACAGTTGGGAATCCTAAATAATGTATTAAATTATAGTATGTCTGCATGGTTCCTCTTTAAATGCCAATCTTGCCCATCATTACATGAAATTACAGGTTTCGTAGGTAAATGTTAAAATATAGTATAATCAACGTTTAAGTTAATCTCATGGCAGTGGGCTACCAGAAGTGGCTATGCTGTGTTTCTCTCTCTCTAGTGGCATGTTCCATAACTAAAAGCTTTTATGAACTGAAGAGAGGGAATAAAAAATAATATATACTCTAAACTTAGAATGCACTTGTATTCAGTACCTATGAAAGCCAATAGACTATACCTGTTATACAGAGAAGCCTCCTGATCACATCAAAGAAATGGGCCATACTGTCCAGTGGTTTCCATGGGAACAGTGAATGAAGGGGGCCAGCATGGTTGAAAGTAAAAGATCTAAAAGTATCTTGTCAATATTAGTGTAAAGGAAAATGCATTGCTTTTATCCTTTATCAAAAGGCTGTGACACAGATATCTGCAGCTCACCAAACGTTGTGCTGCTTGTAAGATGAAAGGGGAAATAGCGTTTGAAAGGGGATACTTTTAAAACAAAAAGATGGATTCTCCTGTTACCCAAAAATGTCAGTTATTTATGATCTGTTGGAGAAGCATCCAATTCAATCATGCATTGTTCTACAAACCACTGTGACAAATTGTTTGTTTCAGAAATGACTGATTTTTTTTTATCTTGGTTTTTCCCTACTACTCTATGCTCAGTTATCATTTTGATAGAAAGAAAAGGTTGGAAAGAGACAGAAAATGCAGACAGTGAGAGCGCACAAACGCTTGAGAAGCATGTGCACCAGTGGGCATGTTTAAAAATAGAATTGTATTTCAATTTTGTGCTGCCTAAGGCATATGCAGTGAAGAAAATGCACACCTTTACTTATTGATGGAGTTTGAATTACAGTGTGGTAGCAATGACCTTTATTGTTGCAAAGTAATGCAATGTGCTGTATTTGTTTCAGGCACCTGGGCCACGAGAAACCAATATATCAAGAAGAATCACAAGAGTTAAAGAACAGATGTATTGTCAAACTGTTTCTTCTGTTTTTGTTTTCCCCTTTAATACATTTTGTACAAATGTATTGAAGGAAAAAGAAAAGCTATCCACAGGTGGCACAATATTTTTGTATAATCAATGAATATTAGGTAGAACTAGAAAATATGTCTGTTTGAAACATCAGTTGTCAAACAGTGGGAAATGATAGAGATAGGGAGATAGGCAGACTGTGGAGATTGTAGGATAGGTGGATGGGCAAAGAAAGTGTATACAGTATATGGTTGTGATGAAGGAGGTGACTGGGGACTGTTGGACAGGTGAGGAGGCATAGGATGTAAGACATACTGTAATTATACTGGAAGTGAACACAGAGGTAGTGATACAAGAGATGGACATGTAGGACAGGGGAGCTCATATTGATATGAGTCCGACACAGAGGGGCGCAGAAAGTTCTCACAGCCTAGGACCCCCATCTGCTAGCTACACCCTAATGGGGGTAAGAGCAACACAGACGGCCCCAATATGGTCTCCCTACTCAGGGAAATATCCACAACTGCCCCACCACTAAGGAGATTACCCACAAACCCTCCCTCTACAATCATTCAAAACACAGTGATAACAGCTCACTTCCAAGCAGCACCTGTCTTTTACAATGGTCTGCAGGAAAGCCTATCAGCAAATTTAAAATAACAGTAATATGCACCCTGTTCTGCTTTACCAGATAATGAAAGGGCTGAATGGATGACACTATCATTTCTAAACTAGAAGGAGATTGAGACCGTCATTTTCCACATAATTCAGTTATGTAGTAGTAGGGGGTGGCACGGGCAGCCAGTCTGTGGCCACCCCCCTTTCCCCAGGTCCCAGTCCTACCTCGCAGCTCTGCAGCTTCTTCTACTGTAGAACTAATAGATTCACAAAGCCTCTTAATGCTAATTTAGGGTGTAAGAAATGGCACTAAAGGATCCGACCAACTGGCCATTCAGAGTGAGGTCTAGGAACATCATTTTTACTACTCAACTATGTATTGTGGCAGAAATATGTGGATCCCAAGACTGGCTGAAAGGAGCTCTAAGTTCATTGGCTTGTAACACAGTTGTTGTATGTGTGTTAGAAGTGTAAAATAAGCTATTTGTCTGAGATCTGCTTCAAGTTATTTAAACAAGAACAAGGCCAGAAGTAGCCACAAAGATAAAGAAGAAACATCTGAAACAACATTTTTTCTCTTCAGGTTTGCCTCAGGTCTTTCAGTAAAGTGAACACTTATGAAAACTCCAAACACTATTCACGCAATCAGGAGCTTCCTGGTGTCCCTTTAAAAATACATACTGAAAAAACATGTATTCATAAAAAAAAGTATAAAAAACAGTCTTTAGAACCAAATGGAAAGCAATCCGTTTGTAGGTTCCCCTAAGGGTTGCCATATAAAATAACAAGGTCAGCTTGCAGCATCCACACAAAGGGTAAAACTGTTTGACCATATAGAGACATGCTTATAGCACCTGATTGTTGCTCTTATGTAGCTGTTTGTCAGCACAGATCGTTACCTCCTGGTTGGCATTGTGTAAATCACTTAGCTGTGTCAAAGTGCGCCCGTTTGGGTGGTGCATGGAGTAATGGAGTAGAGGAGTACTAGACTATAGAGATGAGTAGAGTAAAGACTAAACCTTGGGACACTCCAACCTTATAATGGGCGAGAAGAGGGTGTGAAAGTGGGAAATCCTAAATGTCCTATGAGAAATGAAGGATGTCTAATGAATTTGAAGTAGTATAGAATGATCAACAGTTCACTGCTGAACATTGATCAAGGAGAAGGCACACGGAGTGGCGGTAATTGGATTTAGCAGTAATTAGCAGTAATTAGATCATTAGTCACTTTAGAAAGGGCTGTTTTGGTAGATTGGTTAGGACATAAACCAGACTAGTTTTGATTTAAATACAGTGTTAGTAGAGAGGTGGTAGACAAAGAATTACAAAAAGTGTAATTGCTGGCCATTTCACTGCCCATCTTCTACAAATGTCTTTGATAAATGTGGTGACAGGTCGACATATGGTCAGTGCAATGAACGGTAATGTAGAGGAAGATGTACACATTCACGTTTCCCTATTTACTTCAATAAATATGTGCTGAAGGTGAAGGTTTGCACTTCGGAGTTCGGAGTTCAAGCTGCTGCTTGCCTAGTTCTAACAGTCCATAAGGGTCAAAGAAGAAGAAAAAAAAGAAAAAAACCGAGAGCCCAATATAGTGTAGTATGTACTGGATGAGACGGGGGAAGAAGTTTGATAGGTAAGTATTATACTCACAAACATGGGTTACCGCTCAGGTAACCACTGTATAGGCAGGTGGGGAGATTAAACCTGTCCCCACTCAGGATTAAGATGTCGCTCTCTGAAGAAGGAAAAAAGGGTTTGGTCACCCTTCCACCGAGGGTGGAGAATCTTGACTTAATAGATATACAGAGGCGCCAAAAGAGTAAAAATGCATAAAATGGTTAAAATATTTTGGTGGCGGTGGTGGACCAACCACTCAAAAAGGGACTTGAAACTGTCGCTTGAAGTACAAACAGTTTATTCACATACTCCACGAACAATATTGCAACGCGTTTCACGGGCAAGATCCCGCTTCATCAGGCATTCAAACACGGGAGTAATACACCAGCGTAGGTCCGTTATATGTTTGGCACCTCTGTGAAGGTGCCAAACATATAACGGACCTACGCTGGTGTATTACTCCCGTGTTTGAATGCCTGATGAAGCGGGATCTTGCCCGTGAAACGCGTTGCAATATTGTTCGTGGAGTATGTGAATAAACTGTTTGTACTTCAAGCGACAGTTTCAAGTCCCTTTTTGAGTGGTTGGTCCACCACCGCCACCAAAATATTTTAACCATTTTATGCATTTTTACTCTTTTGGCGCCTCTGAATATCTATTAAAATAAGGGTCAAAGGTTCCTACATATTTTTGGCACAGCTCAAACTAATTACTGTCTGCTGACTGAAGCAAACTTTGGAGGATGCGCCCCCCCACCCCCAAAAAAAGAAAAGAAAAAAAAGCTGATATATACAGTGCTGCCCATAATTATTCATACCCCTGGCAAATTTTGACTTAAAGTTACTTTTATTCAACTAGCAAGTAATTTTTTGACAGGAAATGACATGTGTCTCCCAAAAGATAATAAGACGATGTAAAAGAGGCATTATTGTGGGGAGAAAAAATCTCAGCTTTTATTTACATTTGAGCAAAAAGTGTCCAGTCCAAAATTATTCATACCCTTCTCAATATTCAATAGAAAAGCCTTTATTGGCTATTACAGCAATCAAACGCTTCCTATAATTGCAGACCAGCTTTTTGCATTAAAATTAAAAACAATGGTGCATGAGCCAGCCTGGCAGTGAGAGTGCCCGGGGCCCCAGGCTGGCTCATGCACCATTGTTTTTAATTTTATTGTAGTATCCCATGCAGTTTAGTTAGGAGGGGGGCAGATGAGAGGGAATATCCTGCACGCTGGTGCCTCCTGCTGGTCATATAGCCATTGTCTATATGCAACTGAAGCCCTCTCCAAATGACTGGCTGACTTGCTCAGCTTCTGTTTGATTAATCACTGCAAGCTAGGTGTAACATAGGTGTGCACTTCTCATTGGCTTATAAGCAGCCTGCAGGCTTTATAAAGCAGCAGAGAACTGTTTGGGAGTGAGTTTCTCCATTTGTGTGTTTGGTCAGCTTTTTGCATGTCTCCACAGGTATTTTTGCCCATTTGCCTTTAGCAATGAGCTCCAAATCTTTCAGGTTGTAGGGTCTTCTTGCCATCACCCTGATCTTGAGCTTCCTTCCACAGATTCTCAATTGGATTCAAGTCAGGACTCTGGCTGGGCCACTCCAAAATGTTAATGTTGTTGTCTGCTAGCCATTTCTTCATCACTTTTGCTGTGTGTTTTGGGTCCTTGTCATGCTGAAATGTCCACTGGTGCCCAAGGCCAAATTTCTCTGCAGACTGCCTAATTGAGAATCCTCATGTATTGCTCTTTTTTTATGTTGCCATTTACTGTGATTAAGTTCTCTGGTCCATTAGCTGAAAAACACCCCCGAAGCATTAGGTTCCATCCGCCATGTTTGACAGTGGGGGTGGTGTTCTTTGGGTTTAAGGCTTCTCCTTTTTTATGCCAAATGAAGGAAACATCATTGTGACCAAAGAATCCAATTTTGTTTCATCTGACCATAACGCAGAAGACCAGAAGTCTTCTTCTTTGTCCAAATGACCATTTGCAAAGGCCAAGAGAGCTTTAGTGTGCCTTATCTGGAGAAGTGGCGTCCTCCTTAGTCTGCATTCATGGAACCCAGCAGTGCGCAGCGTCTGTTGGATTGTCTGCCTTGAGACATTGCCACCAGCGGAGCCCAGATTCACCATCTTGGCCTTGGTGGTGATCCTTGGATTCTTTTTTACCTCTCTAACTATCCTTCTGGCCAGCACAGGTGTCACTTTTGGCTTCTGACCACATCCTCTGAGATTTTCTACAGTGCGGCTTCCCCTAGTGATAGCTCCTGTGGCTCCTGTAAATTACTCAATGAATCATTAACAGGAGCCTGTTAATGATTCAATGAGTCATTCCCCATGACTCAATGAGTCATTAACAGAAGCCGTCACTAGGGGAAGCTGCCCGGGACGCGAGGTGTCCGCAGATCGCTACTGCTGGGTAGATGAGCTTCTCTGCCACTAACTTTTCTTTTACAGGTCTAGCGCTGCCGCTGACATGCTGGGGGCGGAGGACCACACAGCAGACCACACAGCACTGCAATCCATAGGAAGGACACAAATGGAAATGCACAGGAGACATGGACATGCACAGGAGGGGGCACACACACACACAGGAGGACAGGAGGTGACACAGGGACTGGAGGACCACAAGGGGACACAGAAATAAACACAAGGGGGTGCAGGAGGGGACACAGACACACACACACAAGGGGACAGGAGTGGACACAAGGGGACTGGAGGACCACACATGGGGGGCTGGAGGACACACACACAGGATAGGAGGGGACACATGGTGCAGGAGGACCACACAGGGTGGCAGGAGGGGATGACAAACACAGGAGAACAGAAAGGGACGCATAGTGGACACAGGAGGACAATGTGGGAGAACATGTACAAGACGCTCCTGGAAAGTGGACGCACCAGGTTTAGTATATACTATATACATTTTTTCCCTGATTTTTGCCCTCTAAACCTAGGTGCATCTTATATTCCAGAGCGTCTTATATACACAAGGGGGGGCAGGAGGGGACACAGACACACACACACAGGGGGACAGGAGTGGACACAAGGGGACTGGAGGACCACACAGGGGGGCTGGAGGACACACACACAGGATAGGAGGGGACACATGGGGCAGGAGGACCACACAGGGTGGCAGGAAGGGATGACACACACAGGAGAACAGAAAGGGACGCATAGTGGACACAGGAGGACAATGTGGGAGAACATGTACAAGACGCTCCTGGAAAGTGGACGCACCAGGTTTAGTATATACTATATACATTTTTTCCTTGATTTTTGCCCTCTAAACCTAGTGCATCTTATATTCCAGAGCGTCTTATATACCGAAAAATATGGTATACAGTATATATATATATATATATATATATATATATATACATATACAGTATATATACCCCCATCATATATACCTCATGTCATGTATGTCCCCCATATAAACTCCATCACTGACGAGATCACCATAGCCAATCAGGGAAGCTTTAGCAGCAAACCAATCAGGCATGCTAGACTGGCCAGTCACAGTCGCCCACTGCTCCTTTTGCTAACTATTGTCGTTGGTCCCATGGGCAGGACCGTGGCACTGTCAGGCCATTCACTGCACTCAATCAGTAGCAGTTCAGATGTCACTGCTACTGATCGGGTGCATCGTTTAGCCCAATGACGGTGCCATGGTTCCGTTCGCGAGACCATCAGCACCAGTTAGCAAAAGGAGCAACAGGCAGTTGGTCGGTCTGGTGCCAGCATCTCGCCTGATTGGTTGCAGATAGTGCCACCAGTCAAATGAGGACTGTGATTTGGGGATGCATGGATGAGGAGGGTAGTATGTGTACCAGGAAGGCAGGTGGGAGAGAGGAGAGGAGGCAAGTGCCAGGTCATGTGATTCAAGTGGTTCCATGGTAGGTCCACCCCTGTTGACACCTGTGGCTTAGACGACCATTCACCACAGCCCCAAAATGTGCATTCCTTCAGTTTAGAAAATCTAGGTCTTTGTCTTAAATCGTTATCATGAAATACAACTTTATTTTACATTTACAAATTCTCCCAGGTGTTTAAGTAACACGGGACTGTAGTTGTGTGCATAGAGGCCTCATTAACACTGAAAATTGATGACAAAATCTTATACTGTTACTTGACTGAATGACTCATTAGTCTGCATTGCCAGGTAAACTCATCTTGCAGCAAGCCATAGAACATTTTCTCTTTAAGTCATTCAGTAAACCTTCAGACACTCAACATTAAGATTCAGGGAAAGCTAACTAAAAATTAGGTATGCTACCTCAAGTCCTTGCTGAAATGCTATTTTTGCAATTTGTCTCCACTTTTCTTTTAATGACAAGATTATTTGCTTATCTCTAATTCGGCATTCACCCCTCAGAGCAGTAAGGGAACCATTTTCTTCAGCAATTTTGCATCCAGAATTCCTGAAAGGTTTCCAGATAAGAGAGGAAATAAAAGCTATAATTCAGTGCCCATGATCTTTCTCTTGCAGTGAATGCAATCAGTCACATTGTTAGTTATTATTTTTCTGTTGTAAAGCTAACAAAACCGGTGCATGTCTTAGTGATCATAAAGAAAATACACACTGTGTAAGTAAATGCTTTGAAGAAGTGACAAGAAAATACCAGGCTTTCTCTGCTGAAGGATAAAAAGGGAATTGAGACAACTGTTAAAGGTGGTTCTGTGTATCAGCAAGGTACCATCACAAATACATGATTTACTAAAGAAATATGGCAAAAACCCTGTGGGAATAGCGTGCTAGGAATGCATGGACAATACAGTTTTGGCTCCTTGCCAGAGACAGCACAAAAGGATAGAGATCTTTTCTGAAACATAATATACACCTATTTAAGAAATTCTATTATTGCTTCAAAATAAGTGATGTTTTTCCAACATAAAGATTTCTATGTAGTGAACAACAGCATAATGAAGGTTTATTGGTATTTATGACAAGAAACTCCCATTACACAGACAACTGTACAATGCAAACAAAAATATGTTAATGGATTATGTTGTAACTTAGCTTTTCATGGAGGTGTTTGGAGATGTCATCGCAGGAGGTAAAAAAAAAAATATTTTGATTTTGAATAGTGTGAAAATACCCATTATAAAGTTTTCACCTCACTTCTGTCCCTTGGACCTCTGTATCTTTGCATCTTTAAATTGAAAATTGCTAGTCTCTGGGAGAGAAAATTATGCACAACAATACAAAAAACGAGTTAGTGATTCTAACTCTCCCCCACTCTAAACAAGTTCCATTGGTCTCTGTCACCCTTGGAGAGATTACTCTAGTTCTCTGGACTGGAAGTGATAGCAATTTGTCACAGATGAGAACACAGGACTCCAAAAGAGGTTTTTTGCCACTTGCCATGCTTTGCAAAACTATTTTTTTGAGTTATACTACATACAAAACTATTTTTTTGAGTTATACACACACACACACACACACACACACACACACACACACACACACACACACACACACACACACACACACACACATACACACACACACACACACACACACACTCACACATGCACACATGCACACACACACCTGTTCTAAAGGGTGAGGCCCTGTAACTGAGCAGGGGTAATAAGTTGAGGCCCTTGAGACCCCCAAACAGCCTATGCTATCCCCACCCCACAAACACACTTCCTCCAGATAAAACTCCTCCAGGAGTTACATCTCTGTGCCTGTTCACATGCACCATATCTGTGCATAGTCTGTTCCTGACAACATACAACAAAGTTCTCTGGTCAAAACAAAATTTCTGCTTGCAGTTAAAAGTTGGTAAAAAAAGGACTTGTCCTAATCACCTGCTGTACACTATAAGAACTGTTTGTTTATTACACCTGTGCCTTAATTGCGGTCAGCGAATCCTGATGAAAACAGTCTATTTGCAGGTCATTAGGCTAACACATCATATTTCAAGCCTTTTTGTAAATTAAGCCAAAGAGACTGTTAAAGAGAATCTGTACTCTAACATTCTTACAATAAAAAGCATACCATTATATTCATTATGTTCTCCTGGGCCCCTCTGTGCTGTTTCTGCCACTCCCTGCTGCAATCCTGGCTTGTAATTGCCAGTTTTAGGCAGTGTTTACAAACAAAAGACATGGCTGCTAACAGCATGTGATAGGCTGAGAGTAGCTCAGTGCGTGAGTCATACAGAGCTTGGAGGGGGCCTGGAGATGGTGTGTATAGCTTCTATCATATCACAAGCAGACCAGCACATTCCAGCCTGAGTGCCTGAGCCTGACAGAGCCGACAGAGGAAAGAAGATTAGATTATATAACTGAGATAACACAGTCACTGTGCAACTAGGAAAGGCTGCAGTAAGCCAGAGCACATTAGAACAGGTATAGGAACTTATAGGATAGAAGAAATAAGGCTGAACATTTTGTTACAGAGTCTCTTTGAATGCAACATTTAGTAACTTTGTAATTAGCACATTACAGCTTATCTCCTTTCTTGTAAATTGGTTGTATGACACCCACTTTACAATTATTTGGAATCTGTTCTTTTTTTTCTGTTCTTTTTCACCATATTTTAAAAATGAGTTGGTGCGTATGCATTTCCACATATCTTTTGAAGAATATGTTAAAAACTGCCTTTTTAAGTCCCTTTATCATCTGTACAATTTTTCAATTGCTGGTTCCTCTACTACATATCAATGGCCTCATGTTGTCTTTGTTCTTCATCCTCCTCATCTTCCCCTATTTCTATTGATTTATTTGCTATCTCTGCTGATAGTAAGTTCTCAGAATATCCCTTCCATCATTTCTTTATGCTCATAATTTCTTTGTGAGTTCTTCCAGTGATTTTTTACTCAGTTAAAATCTTTAGTTTCTGTATAAAAAAAATATATACTATCAATTACAGTAATGTGAGATTTATAGGTCTTGTTAGAATACATAGAACAATTAGAGGAGGCAATTGTGACTGCCTCCTGCTACAAAAGGAGGCGCATTGGATTTTTGACCTCAGGGCTACTACTCCATCAGGCCTGAATGAGTCTTTAAATGTTGCCACTTTTTCGAGATCCAGATTTGTTCACATCAGGAGATCTGTTGTCTGTGTTGCATCCTTCTTGCCTGTGAGACAATGGCCCCAATTCACTAAGCTTATCTCCTGTCTTTAATAATGTTTCTAGAGTTATCACCATGGTGATGAGGCATGTAGTATTCAGTAAACCTTTTACCTAAGGCAAACCTAAAGTTAACTCTTCTGTCCTTAAAATAACTCCAGAATTCTATAGTTAAAGACAGGCTGTTAATTAACTGTGTGTGAAAATAACTACAGAGGAGGTAAGTTAACTACAGAGGAGGTAAGTTAACTACAGAGGAGGTAACTTAAAGAATGAAGAGATAAGATAACTATCTCACTGTGTGGTGGCAAGTGTTCTCTTGCCATATTATTTCCAGCATGATCTTAGTGAATTGAGTCCAATAATTGTGCTCAGTTTTACAGCCTTTGTGCAAGTTTGCACTTAACATTGTTTTATTATTAGGTACATTAGCATATTGATCTACTTGTACAGCTGGTCTTTCTTTGTAATTCCAGCTGATTTGTAAGTACATAGTTATTTTTCTTTTGATGGGTATTTTTGTTGCTGTGTTCATATACTTATTTAGGTAATTCAGTCTATTCACCTGAGAAGTAGAAGCCTGCAGTATTATGCACATATATGCAGCTCATTTGCCAGATTGAGTGATTGACACATATTTTTATGGCAGGCTATAGCTTTTTTTTAATTGGTAACATTTGATAACCTTCTCCATCCATCCACCCAGCCATCTATTAATAGTAGTTTTCATCAGTATTGTCATGGATTTATTCTTTTGCTGAAGTTAAAATTTGTACTTTTGTTGACATGCTAACTGTGTAGCTGTAGGAATATTTTACTAAGGGTTACATTCAAATCTTTAGTTATAATTTTGTCAATATACACATTATTTCAAAAATGTTTAAGTTTAACATACGTGCCAGATGCAATAAAAGGTTTTTCTCTCAGTTGTTAATAACAAACATATTGTTGTGTATTTTTTTAAATTTAATTCATGAGCTGTCTTTGGACATAATACCATTTTAGTAATTATTTTGTATACAAACTCCTGGTTTATAGTATCTCTTAGTATGTAAAAATTATTAGCTAATATAATATGTAAATGTTCTAAATAATTATGAATATTATTAATTTAATGTTTACTTTCTATCTTTAATAAGGTGTAGTTTTAAATTTTGTTTAGTATTTATAAGTCATAAATATTTCTTAAGAGAATGGTTTTTTTAGTTTCTTTATTAAACCACAAGTATCATTTTATGAAGCTATTTAATTTTGAATGATATCTCTAAGGTAATAAAATATACTTTTATTTAGATTATTGAGTGCTTTAAATATCATCCTGTACTATATACTAAGCAATATATTTTGATTTTTATCCCCATCATTCAATATGCCCTACACACAGCAATATTCAGTCAGTAGTTGGAAAGGAAAGTCAAAACTGGCCTGCTTAGTTTGCTTTGTCTTTAAATGCTCAAGAACTAAGTAGCCATAAAATGGTCATGATGAGGACAATGAAGAGGAGAGAGCAGTAAATGATTTTAAAACATCCTTCTTCTATCCCATGGCACAGAATGGATTTGGCTGGCTTCACAATATGACCATGTGTCGTCTCTTCACTAACTTTTACCAGCTACAAGGGATTGACTTGCTCTCTTGTTAAAATGAACAGTCTACAGAAATAAAAGTCTGGGAAACAAAGCTGCAGGGAAAACTATGGGTAATACAAATAAGAGTTTTGCCATTGTGGAATATATAACAGTATTTTTTATTGCAGGCTATATCAATAAAGCTATTTTCTCAGCATTGTAACACTTTGGTACTTGCTGTTTGCTTTTTATTGTATTGCTCCTCAAACTTCATAGGCTGATCTTTCAAACCTTTTTACTTAGCTCATAAAAGAGTAGCTAACCTCACTGATTTATCATCTATCTATCTATCTATCTATCTATCTATCTATCTATCTATCTATCTATCTATCTATCTATCTATCTATCTATCTATCTATCTACAGAGAGAGAGAGAATATTAAAATAGCAATAATAATAATAAAAAAAAAAATCTCCAGAAAATCCAGTTGTTGCAAGAGATAAGGGTAGAGCTTTTAATATATTTACCTCTGTGGATACCTTATACATCTTCAGCGGCGATATACAGGAAGTAAGTAGTTTGTCTATATTGCGTTACCACGGGAACCACTATTCTGTTTCCTCTGCACAGCAGCCAGGCCACACTGCTGTGCCTGTCTGATCGGAATGTCCAAAATCTTCTATGACGGAGGAGAGGGGCCGGGGAGGAACATAGAGAAAGTGGCTGCCACCAGCTCAGAAGGTAACAGAGTGGCGGCCGCAGGGGGGGGGGGGGGGGGGGGAAGCAGGCATTGGGGCAACTATATTAGCTACCTATACTGGGGGGGGGGACATCCTCACAAGTCTGCCTCAGGTGGCAAAAAGTCTAGAACCGACCATGTCTGCAGCTGTTTTTCTAACAAGATTACCAGCATTGTCTTGATTGCTTCCTGCACACAATAGCTGGCATGCCGAAAGTGCTTTATTTTTGTATATATGTTTTTATTGGGTGGAGCCTAGTCAGTGAGGTATATTGGAGCTAGCTGCATGCTAGATATGGTGCATTCAAGCTTGCTTTTTTCTTATCTGTTTTAACTTATAGCTGGCAATAGCGCTAGGAAGATGAAATGCAGCTTATGAGCAGAGCTTGAGTAGGGAGAGGTAGACAGAGATCTATCCAGCAGAGTTAATCCTCCATTCTGCTGGTATAATGTTTTTTGCCAATGCTAATACTGACAGCTGGATTGTGCTCAAAGTTTTTTTTACCTTTAAAGAGACTTTGCTTATACACTATGTGGAGAGTTTTGCTTTTTATCCTATGAGGTGTGTTGATGGTGGGATGAAGATAAGGATAGAGCAGGAGCAGCAGCTTCAGCAGAGAGATTTGGAGGTGGCCTAACACCCCACACATGCTAATTGGCCTAATTTGGGCCAGAGGATGTGGTGAGTCATTAACCCTTAGGTGGAAGTGCATGAGGTGTATGTTCCTGTGGTGATGAACTGCTCACAGTTATACTAAATGTTGGGATTGTGATCCTCAAACTACCTTCTCCATTAAGAAAACTGGTACCTAAGATACAGCTGACCTAAGTGCAATTGAATTACCCATCAGAGATGGACTGCAGATGCCAATTTTCCTGGTCAGAAGGCATCTGGATGTGGGTCTGGCTTTCAGGGGGCATGCAAAGATGATTTGCATATTTAGGAATGATGCATCATGGGAAACTACAGTTGATCACCTAAAGTTGAATTATCGCAAACACCTTCGGTTTTTAAGAAGGGAAAAATTATATTCAGCAATGCATTTAGTAAGAAGGTTTTTCTGTTTTTTAGCCTCTTCTATTTTCCTAATGGTTCTGGATCACCATGGTGTATCTGGTTATTCTGTAAGTTAAGTTCTGTGACTCTGAATAAAGTTGCAAAATAGCATCACTCTGTTTCATTTACATTGGGCCAGTGGTTATTTAAGCAAAGCTGTTTTCTAAATTTAAGTAGACGCTGTAGTTAGAGCATCATGCAAACTGCCATCTTTATTTCAAAACCAAGGTAATAGTCACTTTCTGAAAGAGAATAAAGATTGAAGGCTCCATAATCCTCTAATTAAATGATTTTTATATATACTTACAACATTGTTCTGCTGCAATAATCACTGGCTGGCTTATCTGGAGTTGTAGAGCATGTTTACTAAAGCCTCTGGAATGATAGTCATTCACTTTACATTACTAGGCTGATCTCAGCCATGCACAGAACGCCGAATACAGTACCATATACGGAATCTCAGCTTTTAACATTGGCATTAAAATAGTTTTAGTTTTGTTTGTTTTTTTGCTTTAACCATTTTAAGACTGTGTCACACCAAATGGGCGTGAACGCGGTGGCTCCCCCAGGACCGCCTAATGCCTTCAGTCTCCCAGCAGCTCAGGGGTGATCCGCTGTCATAGGCTGAAGCCTATGACAGCCAATCACAGTGATTGGCTGGTGGGGGGAGGTGGAGAGCGAGCTAGGGGAAAAAAACCCACACATTTATTACAAAAATAATAAGAAAATATTTACAATAAAATAAACAAACATCCTGGGAGCAATCTTTGCCCACCAACAGAGAGCTCTTTTGGTGGGCAGAAAAGGGGGGTGGGGTCGAATCACTTTTGTGCTGTGTTGTGCGGCCCTGCAGCAAGGCCTTAAAGCTGCAGTGGTCCATTTACAGGAAAATGGCCTGGTCTTTAGGTGGGCGTAACACTGTAGTCCTCAAGTGGTTAACTTAATTTCTATGCTTTATGTAATAATTGTATAATATTAACTTTTTGCATTTTATCCTGTAAGTCTCATTTTATCACAATTAATGATAATTAAGTACTGCTATTAAAAATAATACAACAAATGGAGTAAGACAGTTTATTTACCATATCATAAAACGGAACATGAGCTTCAATCACATACGCAAAAAAAACATGCAGCCAGAGAAGTCACAGATCAAGAGGATCACCTTATCTGTATGCTCATTCTGAGTAAGGAATTAGAGGCAGGGGAACAGCATAAAATCCGAGGAACTATACTTCCTTGAAAAGACATCTGAAATGAGAGGATATGGAGGCTGACATATTTATTTATTGTTAAACAATGCAGATTGCCTGGCTGTCCTGCTGAGCCTCTGTGTCTAATATTCTTACTTATAGACCCTGAACAAGCATGCAGATCAAGTGCGCTTACTGAAATCTGGTTGGATTACCCACATGCTTGTTTCAGGCAAGTGATTCAGACACTACTACAGTCAAGTACATCAGCAGGACTGCCAAGCAACTGGTTTAATTTAAAACTAAATAAATATGGCAGCCCCTGTATCCCTCTTAGTTCAAGTTTACTTTAACAAGAATAACAATGGCAACTTTTGTACCCTTCCCATAATAGTACTTTTAAAAAATGTGTATTTTTTGTTAATTTCGTTCTCTTCTAATAGTGGAGTGTAGCAATATAATAATAAGCACCATTTTATGTTTCCTTAATTGCTCTACTTAAACAATAGCATGTTTTTGCTTCTACTGGCTAATGCGCATACAACTACAAAATGTTTCCAAAACTTGAAGTGTTGAGCTTCATCAAGCTGCATTGTTTTGTAGGTCCCTCTGTGATATTTCATGCAGTGTATCATCTTGGAAATTGTTTCTCTTCTGCTGTGACAACTCATTTGGGACCTTAGGAAGAAATTTAATAAATCAGAATTGAGTAAAGCACAGCAATTTAGGCAATTTATGGAAAATAAAGTACAAAATACATAAAACCCGAGGGGAAAGTATCACCATGCTGCCACGTCTACAGGGTTCTGTGACAAAAGAAACAGCTTGTCTATTAAAGAATAAACATTCACCCATGTAAGAACTTGATAGAAACTGAAAAAGGCTTCAAAACATTACCAGTATCAGCAGGCTATAAGTGTCTTACATTTCCAGTTATTTATCTTTGTATCTAGAGTGGAAAGCCATACTACAATTTAACGTAAGTCTGCAGACAGAATGTTCTAATATTATCCCTGTGCCCTACTGGGGGAACTGCGATTTCACTTTTTCAGACCTTGTTCTTTATAACCAATTACTGTTATTGTGGTCACAGTAAGGAAACTTTTTCAGGTCATACCACCTGGTCTTTTTACCAGAAGACAAAAATATTTTCATTTGAGAAAGAGAAAACGCTGAATGCCTATTTAAAGTGAAATACCACCTTTGAAAGAACAACCTCTTACAATGTTAGTTTGTGCTACAGAAGGGATTCGATAATTTAAATTACAAATCATCTTTCTATTTCAATTGGCAGGTGTGAAGGTGTAAAACTGTCAGCAAATTGAAATATGACTATAAAAGCAGGTGTTTTGATGCGGCAGAATGGAGTTTTGATTCAACAAAATATTTCAAATAATAACAAATAAAAATGCCATGGCTGAAAATGATGGGACACTCAATACAAAATTGTTTTGCACAATCTTGGCAATTAGATTGTTGTAGCTGTGCAATTAGCTTTCTACACCAGTCCGAAGCTAGTATTTCCAAGCAAAGAACCCCTATTGTGTCATGTTTGAAGGTGTACATCTAATGGCTAACACAGTACAATACTCTACTACTACTATAAAATAGTGATGCTCAAATACCCCTTTTTAAAATTCGAGTTTGGTCGAATTCGAATAGTAAATTATTCGAGGTCAGTCGAATATTCGAGTCGAATAATTTTTACTATTCGATTCGACCTCGGACTTCGAGCTCACTATTCGAGTCGGTATTCAAGCTAACTATTCGAGCTGACTATTCGAATTGGCCTTAAATAGCTTCCAACACTTGTTTTGAGGGTGAATGATGCAAGAAACCTCTTTTTTTCCAAGTAACAACAGCAAGTGATTATGTGGGGATGTTCCTTTAAAAAAAAAATGTGGAAAGAGAAGTTGTGTCCTTAATTTTGTTCAGTAGTGTTACTGTATATACTTGTTCTTCTTCTTCTTTATCTTTCTTCTTCTTCTTCTCTATCTTCTTCTCTATCTTCTTCTTCTTCTTCTCTATCTTCTTCTTCTTCTTCTCTATCTTCTTCTTCTTCTTCTTCTTCTCTATCTTCTTCTTCTTCTTCTTCTCTATCTTCTTCTTCTTCTTCTTCTTCTTCTTCTCTATCTTCTTCTTCTTCTTCTCTATCTTCTTCTTCTTCTTCTTCTTCTTCTTCTTCTTCTCTATCTTCTTCTTCTTCTTCTTTTTCTTCTTCTTCTTCTTCTTCTTCTCTATCTTCTTCTTCTTCTTCTTCTTCTTCTTCTTCTCTATCTTCTTCTTCTTCTTCTTCTTCTTCTTCTTCTTCTTCTTCTTCTTCTTCTTCTTCTTCTCTATCTTCTTCTTCTTCTTCTTCTTCTTCTTCTTCTTCTTCTTCTTCTTCTTCTTCTTCTTCTTCTTCTTCTTCTTCTTCTTCTTCTTCTTCTTCTTCTTCTTCTTCTTCTTCTCTATCTTCTTCTTCTTCTTCTTCTCTATCTTCTTCTTCTTCTTCTTCTTCTCTATCTTCTTCTTCTTCTTCTCTATCTTCTTCTTCTTCTCTATCTTCTTCTTCTTCTTCTTCTCTATCTTCTTCTTCTTCTTCTTCTCTATCTTCTTCTTCTTCTTCTTCTCTATCTTCTTCTTCTTCTTCTCCTTCTTCTTCTCTATCTTCTTCTTCTTCTTCTCTATCTTCTTCTTCTTCTTCTTCTTCTCTATCTTCTTCTTCTTCTTCTTCTTCTTCTTCTTCTTCTTCTTCTTCTTCTTCTCTATCTTCTTCTTCTTCTTCTTCTTCTTCTTCTCTATCTTCTTCTTCTTCTTCTTCTTCTTCTTCTTCTTCTTCTTCTTCTTCTTCTTCTTCTTCTTCTTCTTCTTCTTCTTCTTCTTCTTCTTCTTCTTCTTCTTCTTCTTCTTCTTCTTCTTCTTCTTCTTCTTCTTCTTCTTCTTCATCATCTTCTTCTTCATCATCTTCTTCTTCTTCATCTTCTTCTTCTTCATCTTCTTCTTCTTCATCTTCTTCTTCTTCATCTTCTTCTTCTTCTTCATCTTCTTCTTCTTCTTCATCTTCATCTTCTTCATCTTCTTCTTCTTCTTCTTCATCTTCTTCTTCTTCTTCTTCATCTTCTTCTTCTTCTTCTTCATCTTCTTCTTTTTCATCTTCTTCTTTTTCATCTTCTTCTTTTTCATCTTCTTCTTTTTCATCTTCTTCTTTTTCATCTTCTTCTTTTTCATCTTCTTCTTCATCTTCTTCTTCTTCTTCATCTTCATCTTCTCCTTCCTTTTCAATATCGTCTTCTTCTTCTTCACGTATTTCTCTTTTCAATTTTTTTTTTAAAGAAATGCAGCTATTTTTGAGCGTAACAAATAGCTGGTGGGCGCACGCATGTTGGAAGCGCCATTGTATGTGCTCCCTGGCAGTGGAAACACAAAGACAGCAGGAGGTAAATTCAGCAGCAGGAGGAGGAGGATGAGTGTGTGGCAGCAGGCAGTCAATGAGGCAGGCAGCTCGCCGTGACATAATAGCCCTGGTACCTAGCGGTGATACCAGGGCTGTAAATAAACACAACAGGAGGTCCCAGACAGCGGTCGTGCAGCCCACATTGTGTCCAATACACAACTGGGACAACACAGTTTTCAACCCGGGCACCTCAGAAAAATTAAACCTTTTTTTTTTTTTAATGGTTTGTTTGGTTTTGGTTTTGCAACCAATATAGCTATTGTTTGACGTAATAGCTGGTGGCAGAGTGGCAGCAGAAGGTAATTCTGTGTACCCTGGCAGTGGGAAACACAGACAGACAGCAGCAGCAGGAGGAGGAATGGAGGAGTAGGCGAGCAGCTATTGTTTGACGTAATAGCTGGTGGCAGAGTGGCAGCAGAAGGTAAATCATCTGTGTACCCTGGCAGTGGGAAACACAGACAGACAGCAGCAGCAGGAGGAGGAATGGAGGAGTAGGCGAGCAGCTATTGTTTGACGTAATAGCTGGTGGCAGAGTGGCAGCAGAAGGTAAATCATCTGTGTACCCTGGCAGTGGGAAACACAGACAGACAGCAGCAGCAGCAGCAGGAGGAGGTATGGAGGAGCAGTGTGAGTGTGGCAGCAGGTAGGCAGCGTGACATAATAGCCCTGGTACCTAGTGGTGATACCAGGGCTGTAAATAAACACAACAGGAGGTCCCAGACAGCGGTCGTGCAGCCCACATTGTGTCCAATACACAACTGGGACAACACAGTTTTCAACCCGGGCACCTCAGAAAAATTAAACCTTTTTTTTTTTTTTAATGGTTTGTTTGGTTTTGGTTTTGCAACCAATATAGCTATTGTTTGACGTAATAGCTGGTGGCAGAGTGGCAGCAGAAGTTAATTCTGTGTACCCTGGCAGTGGGAAACACAGACAGACAGCAGCAGCAGGAGGAGGAATGGAGGAGTAGGCGAGCAGCTATTGTTTGACGTAATAGCTGGTGGCAGAGTGGCAGCAGAAGGTAAATCATCTGTGTACCCTGGCAGTGGGAAACACAGACAGACAGCAGCAGCAGGAGGAGGAATGGAGGAGTAGGCGAGCAGCTATTGTTTGACGTAATAGCTGGTGGCAGAGTGGCAGCAGAAGGTAAATCATCTGTGTACCCTGGCAGTGGGAAACACAGACAGACAGCAGCAGCAGCAGCAGCAGGAGGAGGTATGGAGGAGCAGTGTGAGTGTGGCAGCAGGTAGGCAGCGTGACATAATAGCCCTGGTACCTAGCGGTGATACCAGGGCTGTAAATAAACACAACAGGAGGTCCCAGACAGCGGTCGTGCAGCCCACATTGTGTCCAATACACAACTGGGACAACACAGTTTTCAACCCGGGCACCTCAGAAAAATTAAACCTTTTTTTTTTTTTATGGTTTTTTGGTTTTTGGTTTTGCAACCAATATAGCTATTGTTTGACGTAATAGCTGGTGGCAGAGTGGCGGCAGAAGAAGGTAATTCTGTGTACCCTGGCAGTGGGAAACACAGACAGACAGCAGAAGGGCAGTACACAGCAGCCCACTGTAGGTGTAAAATGTGTGGCTGCAGGCGACGTAATAGTCAAAGTGAACCAGGCTGGCTTAGTGAGCAGGAGCCAGGAGGTGGTAAAGGGTGGTAAGGCACATTAACGATGGTTCCGGCAGCCAGTTCATGTCCCCCTCTCCCCGACAACAGGGGCCAGGAACTCGCCTTCCACCCACGCCTGGTTCATCTTGAGAAACGTCAGTCTGTCCACAGACTTGTGAGACAGACGTGAGCGTTTCTCGGTGACCACGCCACCAGCTGCACTGAAGCAGCGCTCGGACAGCACGCTGGAAGGGGGGCAGGACAGCACTTCCAGGGCGTACTGCGCCAGCTCGCTCCAGATCTCCATGCGCTTGACCCAATACTCCATGGGATCAACAGGGGCATCGCTGTCAAGCCCGCTGTACGACCCCATGTAGTCAGCCACCATGCGGGTCAGGCGCTGGCTGTGACCGGAGGAGGATGCTGCTGCATGCATCTCCTCTCTAGTCACTGCTGCCGGAGCCTCTACAGTCCTGTAGAGCTCGTGGCTGAGAGACAGCAGGTCTGTGGGGCGCTTGCTGCTGCTGGATGCAGGCACCTGCTGCTGCCTCTGTGCTGGCTGCTGGACAGTGGGGGTGGAAGGCTGGGGGAAGGCTTCCTCCAAGCGCTCAACAAGGGCCTGCTGCAAGCTCCTTATTTGTTGCGCTGGGTCTCCTCCTGCAGGCGGCAGGAACTGGCTCAACTTCCCCTTGAGGCGTGGGTCCAACATCATGCTGATCCAGATGTCCTCCCTCTGCTTCATCTGGATCACCCTGGGGTCCCTGCGCAGGCACGTCAGCATGTGCGCTGCCATTGGGAAGAGGCGGGCCACGTCTGCTGGCACATCGACGTCAGTGCTGTCCTCATCCTCCTCCTCTGCCGCCTCATCCTCTCTCCACCCCCGCACCAACTCAGCTGCGCTGTGCTGATCCCCCTCATCAGCAGCCAGGTCAGGGACCTCCACCAAGTCCTCCTCCTCCTCCCCCTCAGAGGTGGACTGCGCAGCTGGTTGCCGCTCCTGCTGGTCCAAGGCTGCCGCTCCCTGTTCCAGCAAAGCATCGAGGGCCCTGTTCAGCAGAGAAACCAGGGGCACCCACTCGCAGACCATAGCATGGTCCCTGCTCACCATGTTTGTGGCCTGCAGGAAGGGAGCCAGCACTAAGCACACCTGCTGCATGTGCCTCCAGTCATCATCGGGGACGATGGACGGGAAGTTGCTGGTCTTGTCCCTTCTCTGAGCTGCGGAAACAGTGGCCAGGGCAAGGTACTGTTTGACAGCGCGCCTCTGTTCAACCAGACGCTCCAACATCGCCAGGGTGGAGTTCCAGCGAGTCGGAACGTCAAGGATCAGCCGATGGCGTGGCAGATCCAGCTCCTTTTGCACGTCTTCCAGGCTCGCACAGGCTGCAGCCGAGCGCCGGAAGTGACGCACAACATTCCTTGCCGTTTCCAGCAGTTCGCCCATCCCCTGGTAGGTGCGCAGGAACTTCTGCACCACCAGGTTCAGCACGTGGGCAAGACAGGGGATGTGGGTCAGGTTTCCCCTGTCTATTGCGGCAACCAGATTGGCCCCATTGTCGGCCACCACCTCTCCGACTCTGAGGCCTCTGGGGGTCAGCCAAATCCTCTCCTGCTCCTGGAGTTTGGCCAACACATGGGTTGCCGTCAGCTTGGTCTTCCCAAGGCTGACCAAGTGCAGCAGCGCTTGGCAGTGGCGGGCCTTCACGCTGCTGCTGAGGCGGGGGGTTTGGCCAGGTGTGCCGGAGGATGGCAGAGGATCGGAGGAACCTGCTGCAGTTCCCCTGAGCCTGCGGGGTGGCACCACCCACTGTGTTGCTGCTGCTGCTGTGCCCGCTGCTGCTCTCCCATCCTCACCCCCTTCCACCAAGCTGACCCAGTGGACAGTGAAGGACAGGTAGCGGCCTGTCCCGAAGCGGCTGCTCCAGGAGTCCATGGTGACGTGGACCCTTTCACCAACCGCGTGCTCCAGCCCTCGCTCCACATTGGCCATCACAAAGCGGTGCAGTGCAGGAATGGCCTTGCGGGCAAAGAAGTGTCTGCTGGGGAGCTGCCAGTCTGGGGCTGCGCAAGCAAGCAGCGCACGAATGTCGCTCCCCTCCTGCACGAGCGTGTACGGCAGGAGTTGGGAGCACATGGCCCGTGCCAGCAAGCCGTTCAGTTGCCGCACGCGACGGCTGCTGGGAGGCAGAGCCCTAACCACCCCCTGGAAGGACTCGCTCAAAAGGCTCTGGCGTGGCCTTTTGCTGACACGGGAATCAGCAGACACAGCAGAGGAGGCCACTGAGGACTGGCTGCCAGAACAGGCCTCAGTGTCGGCGGCAGGAGTTGCAGAGGGGGGAGGAGCAGTGCGTTTCCGCACTCCTGCTGGTGCTGCTGGAGGAGCAGGAGGGCGGGTGGCTGCTGTTGCTGCTGCTGCTGCTGAAGGCTGTGCAGTGATGGGTGTGGTGCCACTGCCAGCAGCAGATGCCTTCAGCCTCTGGAACTCCTCATGCTGGTGGAAATGTTTAGCCGCAAGGTGGTTGATGAGCGAGCTGGTGCTGAACTTTAAGGGGTCTGCACCTCTGCTCAACTTCCGCTGACAGTGGTTGCAAGTGGCGTACTTGCTGTACACAGTGGGCATGGTGAAAAACCGCCAGATTGGTGACAGAAACTTCCCCCTACGGCATGGAAGCGCTGCTGCCTGTCTCCCTGTGGTGGTTGGGGGGGGGGGCTTGGGTGCGGCTGGGGGTGGTACTGGCTGATGCTGCTGCTGCTGCTGCTGAGCCTGAGACACCAGCAGGCTGTGGGACGCTGCCAATGCTTGCAATGATGCGCCTCCTTGCAAGGCCCACAAGCGCATCCTCCTCCTCCTCCTCAGAGCTGCTGAGGACGACATCCCCTGGAGGTGGTGGCACCCAGTCTCTGTCTGTCACCGGGTCATCATCATCCTCCCCCTCCTGAAACATGTCCTGCTGGGATGAGGACCCCCCAAACTCCTCTCCTGATGCATGGATGGGCTGCTTGACTGTCGCCACAGTCTTGCTGTCCAATCCCTCATCCCCCAAAGTGCCCATCAGCATCTCCTCCTCAAGATCGCCAACAACAGCAGACAATTTACTCATGATGCCTGGGGTCAAAAGACTGCTGAATGACAGGTCGGCGAGTGACGGTGAACTGGCCTCCTCCCCAGACCCTGCTGGGCGGCTGCTGCGAACAGGGGTGGTGGTGGTGGTGAGGGTGGAGGCCTCGGATGCAGAGCTGATGGCGGGCTGCTCATCCTCCGTCATGAGTTGCACCACAGTGTCTGCATCCTTTTCCTCAATGGGACGTTTCCGACCCGGCTGGAGGAAAATGGGAGCAGGTGCTACACGCTGCTGCTGCTGTGTCTCTGCAGCGTGAGTTGCAGATGCTCCTGCTGGGCGGCGCCCAAGGCGTCCACGGCCAGTGGCTATGGGAGGAATGTTAGCCACTGACGCTGCTGCTGCTGCTGCGGAACTGTGCATGGTGGCGCGCCCGCGGCCGCGGCTTGCCACAATGCTGCTCCCTCTCCTCCTGATTCCCTTGCTGCCCTTCCCCTTGCCCAAACCGCGCTGGCTGCCACTTCCAGACATCTTCAATGTTTTGGGCGTATAGACAAAAGTTTTGTAAAAGGGCGGGTGAAAAGTGGGGTACTTTAATGGAGTGGGTTGGTTGGTGAGGTGACTGAGTGAGTGTCCCCTAGTACAGTAAGTAAGTAGTAACAGTCAGGAAGTACAACTAGCAGTTACAATAATCAGTAGTAATCACAAGTAAATTTAGTGTGTGTACACTCAGACAGTGAGTGACCGCACGCAGGAGCTAGTAGCCTATGAACACAGTGACTGAGTGTCCTAGACTCCTAGTACAGTAAGAGTAAGTAGTAACAGTAAGTAGAACTAACTAATTACAATAATCAATCAGCGATCAGAAGGAAATGGAGTGTGGGTGGTGTGTGTACACTCAGACAGTGAGTGACCGCACGCAGGAGCTAGTAGCCTATGAACACAGTGACTGAGTGTCCTAGACTCCTAGTACAGTAAGAGTAAGTAGTAACAGTAAGTAGAACTAACTAATAATCAATCAGCGATCAGAAGGAAATGGAGTGTGGGTGGTGTGTGTACACTCAGACAGTGAGTGACCGCACGCAGGAGCTAGTAGCCTATGAACACAGTGACTGAGTGTCCTAGACTCCTAGTACAGTAAGAGTAAGTAGTAACAGTAAGTAGAACTAACTAATTACAATAATCAATCAGCGATCAGAAGGAAATGGAGTGTGGGTGGTGTGTGTACACTCAGACAGTGAGTGACCGCACGCAGGAGCTAGTAGCCTATGAACACAGTGACTGAGTGTCCTAGACTCCTAGTACAGTAAGAGTAAGTAGTAACAGTAAGTAGAACTAACTAATTACAATAATCAATCAGCGATCAGAAGGAAATGGAGTGTGGGTGGTGTGTGTACACTCAGACAGTGAGTGACCGCACGCAGGAGCTAGTAGCCTATGAACACAGTGACTGAGTGTCCTAGACTCCTAGTACAGTAAGAGTAAGTAGTAACAGTAAGTAGAACTAACTAATTACAATAATCAATCAGCGATCAGAAGGAAATGGAGTGTGGGTGGTGTGTGTACACTCAGACAGTGAGTGACCGCACGCAGGAGCTAGTAGCCTATGAACACAGTGACTGAGTGTCCTAGACTCCTAGTACAGTAAGAGTAAGTAGTAACAGTAAGTAGAACTAACTAATAATCAATCAGCGATCAGAAGGAAATGGAGTGTGGGTGGTGTGTGTACACTCAGACAGTGAGTGACCGCACGCAGGAGCTAGTAGCCTATGAACACAGTGACTGAGTGTCCTAGACTCCTAGTACAGTAAGAGTAAGTAGTAACAGTAAGTAGAACTAACTAATTACAATAATCAATCAGCGATCAGAAGGAAATGGAGTGTGGGTGGTGTGTGTACACTCAGACAGTGAGTGACCGCACGCAGGAGCTAGTAGCCTATGAACACAGTGACTGAGTGTCCTAGACTCCTAGTACAGTAAGAGTAAGTAGTAACAGTAAGTAGAACTAACTAATTACAATAATCAATCAGCGATCAGAAGGAAATGGAGTGTGGGTGGTGTGTGTACACTCAGACAGTGAGTGACCGCACGCAGGAGCTAGTAGCCTATGAACACAGTGACTGAGTGTCCTAGACTCCTAGTACAGTAAGAGTAAGTAGTAACAGTAAGTAGAACTAACTAATTACAATAATCAATCAGCGATCAGAAGGAAATGGAGTGTGGGTGGTGTGTGTACACTCAGACAGTGAGTGACCGCACGCAGGAGCTAGTAGCCTATGAACACAGTGACTGAGTGTCCTAGACTCCTAGTACAGTAAGAGTAAGTAGTAACAGTAAGTAGAACTAACTAATTACAATAATCAATCAGCGATCAGAAGGAAATGGAGTGTGGGTGGTGCGTGTACACTCAGACAGTGAGTGACCGCACGCAGGAGCTAGTAGCCTATGAACACAGTGACTGAGTGTCCTAGACTCCTAGTACAGTAAGAGTAAGTAGTAACAGTAAGTAGAACTAACTAATAATCAATCAGCGATCAGAAGGTAATGGAGTGTGGGTGGTGTGTGTACACTCAGACAGTGAGTGACCGCACGCAGGAGCTAGTAGCCTATGAACACAGTGACTGAGTGTCCTAGACTCCTAGTACAGTAAGAGTAAGTAGTAACAGTAAGTAGAACTAACTAATTACAATAATCAATCAGTGATCAGAAGGAAATGGAGTGTGGGTGGTGTGTGTACACTCAGACAGTGAGTGACCGCACGCAGGAGCTAGTAGCCTATGAACACAGTGACTGAGTGTCCTAGACTCCTAGTACAGTAAGAGTAAGTAGTAACAGTAAGTAGAACTAACTAATTACAATAATCAATCAGCGATCAGAAGGAAATGGAGTGTGGGTGGTGTGTGTACACTCAGACAGTGAGTGACCGCACGCAGGAGCTAGTAGCCTATGAACACAGTGACTGTCTGACTGAGTGTCCTAGACTCCTAGTACAGTAAGAGTAAGTAGTAACAGTAAGTACAACTAACTAACAATAATCTATCAGTAATCAGAAGGAAATAGAGTGTGTGTACACACAGACAGTGAGTGAGTGCACACACGCAGGAGCTAGCTAGTAGCCTATAAACAGTGACAGTCAGTGAGTGTCCTACTCCTAGTACAGTATAACTACAATACTATTAGTAAAGGACAGCAGAAATACTGGTATAGATGAGAGAAATAAACAGAGGACAGCTGCCCACAGAGGCAAGGCCCCCCTGAGGCCTAAACCTGTAAGCTTGCAGCAGCTGCCTGTCTCTAATGTAACACACAAGCTACTAACTAAAATACAATGTCTATCTAACTAACAACAATATAGGTGTATATGGCAGGTGTAGGTGAGCAAAAACGCTAGGTAAATGATCACAATAGAGCACTTGCTAAGCCAAAGCACAAAGGAGCAACTCTCTCTCTGTACAAGTCTCAGGCAAGCATGGAGAAACGGAACATGGCGGCCGCTATTTATAGGGTAGGGGCTGGCCAGGGTCCCCCTCTGTGATTGGCTGCCGTCAGAGGGCCTGGGAGCCCTCTGATTGGCTCTAAGGACATCAATCTGGGCTATGACGCTATTCGAGCTCGGTACCGAGCTCGAATAGCGCCGTTTGCTCGAATAGCTCGAATAGTGAATGGGCTATTCGAGTGTACTCGGATAGCCCATTCGAATAGCTACAGCTATTCGGAGCTCGAATACCGAGCTCGGATAGCTGAAAAAGAGCTCGAATATTCGAGCTACTCGAATATTCGAGCTCTGCTGAGCACCACTGCTATAAAAGGGTGTTGTAGTAATGTGGGTGCCATATGAGCATCGAGTTAATATGACTTGTCACAAAGCTCCAGTTTTATCTCATTTGCTCAAAGGACATTCTCCCGGAAGCCTTATGGCTGGTCAGTATACATTTTAGCAAATTCCAATCTGACTTTTTAATATTTAAGTATCAGCAGTAATATTGGCAATGGTGTAGCTAGAGTACGGGCGGAATGGAGGTGGGGGGCTGAACAACAACATCATCTGGGGACATTGAAAGCTGTTGTCTTTCTGGCTTAAGATACTTTGATGGTTACTCACTGTATGTGCCTTTATGGCACACATACCTGCTGCTCCAGTCCAGACTGCACCATCCCCGATGCCTCCCAGTCCCTGCAGTGCCTGTGAAAGAAGCAGGAAAGGGAAGATCTTCTACTGTGCTTCCACCTACTCTCTGCCTCCTCCCAGTCCTCCTCTTCTCATCATCGAGGAAAGGAGGGCTGGAATGAGATGAAGAGTGGTTGGTGAGTGGAGTAGAGCAGGGGAAAAGATCTTCCCCTTTCAGCTTCTTCTAATTCAACAATATTGTTGGACATCACGAGACCAAGAGGCAGAGGAGGTTGCTACAGATGGGGCAGCAGATACAGTATGTGTGCATACTGTATCTGCTGCACATACTTAGCATAAAATACTTTTCTCCTTCTGTGTCCCAACATCTCTCCCCCCCCCCCCCCCAACATAACCTGGCATAAAAAATCCCCTTATGTGTTCTAGCAAACATCCCTCAACATAAGCCCCATCATTATCCTCTCCAAAATAAAAAAAATGGCACTGAGGTTGTTTTGGGTAATTTGGTGCAGTTGTGTTTGGCGTCTTATTTGACACCTTGGTGCCGCTGGTGTGACAAAAATTACACGCTACATAGAGAGATCAGTTCGCATGACCAGATAAGGTCACGTTCACAGTGTGGCGTAAAGGTGTGCGGCATCCCAATGCACTGCATGCAGTGCATTACAGCAAAACACGCATGTTAACAGCCACAATTAATCATACTTTGCATTGATTGTATGCTTCACTGTATGCGATGCATATGGATGGATATGGATGCATATGGATGTGATGGATAACAGTTGGCAGCACTTTTATGTTCTGTTGCTTTGCATTACTGCGTTTACAGGGAACTCACCACCCACACTGTGAACTTAGTCTTACTGTAGGTGTGGGAGGGCGGAGAGACACAAATTTAAAGTATAGCTAGGCTTTCAGTATTTGTGGACAGGTTAATGTACTCTATCATTATATTCATCTTATATAAAGCCACCCTAAAGCATTATAGTTCTGTTTATTATAAGCTATTCTTTTCACTTATGTGTAGAGCACATCCATTCTAGTGTACCAGCATTCATAGGAAAGAACATTGTTGCTCTTTCTATGTGCTAATTCTTAATGATGAGAAAGACAGAACTTATCCCTCAACTCTATTACTAGTTAACAAGCAGAGATGGCCAGTGAGATTTTAATAAAGCTGATTTGCATGCAAATCTAATGCAAATTGTGTGCAGCTTAAAATTAGGCTAGTCAACTGCGCTTCCTGATGATTTGGATTAGTCCACTTCCATGCTGTGTAAAATTTGCACTCAAGTGACATTATTAGAAGATGTTGCAGCTTTTTAAATGAAGAATTAATAATAATTAGCACCTCAATGATGATCGCTAATAATTAGCCTTCACCAGTTGTCTCTCATCAAATGCTGATTTTGTACTGAATCCCAGATTGCTCCTCTAAATCGGTTAATATTCATCTATTATGCTCAGTTCATTATTAATGCCTAAGAAAATGCATGCAAAACTCAGAAAACATTTCTCCGCCGCCCACAACTTGAAATGACTTGTCTTGTCATCTATGCGGCACATATGCTTAATCAAGGCTATAGAGATTCTTCATGTTTCCTTAATTATTATTATGTCATCAGCGTTTGAAAGTGTGCATGCTGCATACAGTCTTCAGAATAATTATTTTTAGCATTTAATTTCATGCTAATATTTATACATTTTGACACTTTAGCATATGAATATGATGAAAGGAGCATATTTAAATAAAATCACTGACCTTCTGTTAAGCTACATGTGGATAATAGTGTGTAATTAAGCAAAATGTGCAAACAATATATTAATGTCACTTCCGATAGAGAGGTCGACATTTGTTTGTAATTGCAGCAGACAGCTGCGATATGAGACTCTCAGAGGGGGGAAAACTCATCATTCATTTTCTCTTGCTATAAACATCAGTGAGCTGAATCCGTATTACTGAAGAAACAGAAGGAAAAGGACTTTTTTTTTTAAGGACCATAGGAAACGTGTCTTCACATTAGTCACTTCATTTGTTGTTTGTGCTTAGGGTTGAAGCAGAAACAGTAGTTTTTAGTTTTTTTTATAGAATGTTGACAATTCACTGTTGTAACCCAGCATTTGTGTGTAACTGGGACTCCTTTAGGGCCCTTTCACACCATGTAGGTTGGGATCAAATTGCAAAACAAGCCAAAATGTGCATGATAGTGTTACAGTGCAACCATACATTAAGGCATACGGTACAATGAAAGTATGCTTTATAATGCTCATACACGGAACAATAAAAACGTTTGATTTTTTCGTTTTATTCAACCAAAATGATCACATTGAATGAATCAAGCCCTAGATGTGAAAGCCTCATATATACAGTGGGATGCAAAAGTTTGGGCAACCTTGTTAATCATCATGATTTTCCTGTATAAATTGTTGGTTGTTATGATAAAAGATATCAGTTAAATATATCATAGAGGAGACACATAGAGGAGACACACACAGTGATATTTGAGAAGTGATATGAAGTTTATTGGATTTACAGAAAGTGCACAATAATTGTTAAAATAAAATTAGGCAGGTGCATAAATGTAGGCACTGTTGCCATTTTATTAATTCCAAATTCCTTTAGACCTAATTATTGGAACTCAAATTGGCTTGGTAAGCTCAGTGACCCCTGACCTACTGTAACGAATGTGGAATCGTCTCCGTGGTCAGCGCACCAGACGTGCGCTGACACGGCGGATTTCCTCCACAAGCGTATAAATTTCCAGGAACCCAGCAGTAGGTGCAATGCACCTGCAGAGGGAAATTCCTGATGGCAGGTGGAGCTGTGGAGTGCAGAGGAACAGCTCCTCTGCTCTACCACACACGCCAGACAGGAATTGTACGAAGGGAAGAACCGTAATCGCAAGAGAAGCGATTGAGAGTGAGCACAGAGACAGATTGTGTGTGTGTGCATAAAACTAGTCGCCAACCCGCGACTGTGCACACACCACAGCAGATACGAAGCAGGAGCGCGATCGCGAGAGGTGCGATCGCCAGACGTGACACAAAGCTACAGCAAGGCAGAGCACGAGAGTAGCAAAGGCACAGTAAATCATACAATGAGGAGATACGGAAAATAACAAACGCTAGCTAACCGCGAACACCGCACTCATTCGCAACAGTTATGCGCGGTCTCCACGTGATAAGCACAATAGAGACAAGCACGCCTAACTAACCATCAACAGACAAACATGAAACAGAGGACGCGAACGCTTGCTTAACAGTTACCTCACAGAGCCTCCAGCAAGCGTCCGTAGCAGACAAGACAGACACATGAAAACAGGGACAAGTGAGAGATAGGATCCACAGCACTAGCGAGAAGCGAGTGCGATCCAGGTACAGAGTAGCAGAACAGAAGGATCCACAGCACTAGCGAAAAGTGGCTAGCGCGATCCCAGGAGACAGAAAAGAAGGATCCACAGCGCTAGCAAAAAGTGGCTAGCGCGATCCCAGGAGACAGAACAGAAGGATCCACAGCGCTAGCGAAAAGTGGCTAGTGCGATCCCAGGAGACAGAACAGAAGGATCCACAGCGCTAGCGAAAAGTGGCTAGCGCGATCCCAGGAGACAGAACAGAAGGATCCACAGCGCTAGCGAAAAGTGGCTAGCGCGATCCCAGGAGACAGAACAGAAGAGATAGCTGGTAGCAACCGCTGCACCAGCTATACTCCAAGAACAGAGATCAGAACCATTTCCTGTCGACCACCGCTGGGACAGGACAACAACAACAGAACAAACAAACAGATAAACAATCCTAACTGTACTTAGGGAATATGCCTAGCACAGTTTCCAGGAATTACTCTAAGCTGATCTTCAAACCAAGAGCATGGCTGATACTCTCCCGAGTGTTTTCACAGGAAGACTCCTTATGACCAGCGAAGCATTGTGGGAAAGACATAGTACTTATAGTACACGCCTCCAATGAATGTGGCCAGGCAATTTGCATGACAACGTATGCAAATTCCTCTGCAAGCACAAGCTGCAAAACTGACAGAAGCTCTTCTTTCCAGATTCCTGCAGCATGCAAACCTACACAATGGTCAAAAGGCTGCCTGCCTGCACAGGCAGCTGAACAAATCATCACAGTACCCCCCCCCCCCCCTCCAGGGTCGAATTCCAGACGACCCTCAAAACTGCTATTAGCAACAGACTCAAACTGAAGACTCATGAAGGTCGGGGCAGCCCGACAAGGTCCAATTCCAGAGTCAGTCCACCCGAAACCGACCTCATCGGAAACAGAAGCCACCGAAACATGCCCATCAGTACTACCAGTCTCAGTATAACACCCATCAGGACTGTGAATGCCAGAGAAGAAGCCATTGACACCCTCCAGACAATACCCACCACCTTCCAAGGAGCGTCCGAAAATACCAAACCTGCCACAATACCTGTTCGAAGTGTCCCTTACAACACAAAAGCCACCGTTGATCTTATCCAGGGTACCAAGCAAAATTTCTCCCGGAATCTCCCAGAACCTTTTGAAGCTCCACAGAGATCCCAAGAGGGAAGAACAATCACCAGGCTCACATGGAAAATTACCAAGAACCCCCATGGAACCAATGACAATTCCGGATTCAAAATTACGAGGACACCCATCAAGATCAAGACTTTCAGGGACCACTTCTGGGCATGCAAGCAGGCAGGCCATATCAGAGCATGTCTCCACCGAGGAAGCATCTGAGTACGCTGGTAACCGAGGCACACTTGGGCTTTCTGGGTCACAGAGCACACTGGGGTACACCAGCACAGGAGAAACCTCAGGACATGTCGGGGAACTGCCAACCTCAGAGTCTGGCACGACAAGACCAAAACCAGTACCGGACAGAAAATCATCATGAGTGGAGGTCACAGGCACTGGACTTTCAAAAGAAGACTCGGATACAAATTCAGAAATTTCTGTGACAATAATATCATCATTGACTACATATGAGTGAAGCTCCATCAGAGCTGAAAAGGTAGCCAGCAAGGCAGCAATGCCTACGGAAGAGGGTAACACCTCAGAAGGACTTGGGGGGCAGGAGACATCTCCTACAAGTTCTGCACCCTTTGGGAGGAACTCGGAGACCTCCAGAACATCAAACAAGACCTCAGAAACATAATTTTTCAAGTTTTCTAGGAAGGATTCTGAACTATCCATGTTACAGGGCAAAACTGGAACTTTAACTTGTGGACAGGGCAGATGTCCCAAGGAAGGTTCCACCATAAACTGAGATTGAATTTCATAATCATGAGGGGAATGTACAGGCATATTCACTGGACTACACACTGACTCCCTAACTTTAATCTCACTGCACCCAGAATTCTGCGTAGCAGTCAAACTAGCTTGCAATTCCAAAACTGCAGAAAAACAGGTGAAAATAGCAGCAATACCTAGACGAGCCTCTAGGGACACTGCAGGAGATATTGTACAAGGCAATATTGACTCATCCAGAGTACAGGGTGGAGAGTCAGAACTTTCTTCAAAACAAGAAAGGGGTTCCCAAATGTCAGTGTGATTGGACATCATATTGTTATTCATGGTACAGGGCAGGCTCAGAGAAACCTTCTCTGGACCCAGCAAAAATGCTTCAGAGTCAGATTCGTAAAACCAAAGTGCTGTCTCACTCTTAGACTCGGCTAACGATGTCGAATCCGAGGAGACAGAACGCAAAATTTGCGGATCCAAGATCGCTTTAGATTGCGAAACTGATGCTTCCATAGCGCAAACCTCTGCGATCTGCGTAGCAGACTGCAAAGCATCTAGGACAGAAACACTGGAGCAACTGTCACTAGGCAACAGGCCTTCACAGGTGTGAACAGAATAAGGCATAGATTCATTTGCAAAAGAAGTGGCAACAACAACAGAAGAAATTTTATTAGACACATCAATAATTTTCGTAAAGTTGCATAACTATAGTAGGTTCATAAATGGACGATCTCAGAGAACCTGAGGAAAAATATCTGTCTTTCTTAGACAAAGGACCACACAGACCTTTAGCAGCCATACGTGCGGTGGCGACATCAGACCGCACTGGTTCAACTTCCACACAAGCAACTGCTCTGAACGACTTGCACTCCGGCTTCAAACACTCAGTAGCTTTGGGAAAGGAAATGCATTCAGAACTCACTTTTTTTAAATCCAGAGGATTGGAACAATCGTCCGTTGACAATGTGTTTTTACATGAATTAGCAGATTGAAGCGCATGTAGTTCATCCAAAATCATTCTCCACACGTCAAACAGCGGAGTCACAAAGTCAGAGATACATTCACCAGTCTTGATTAAAGTGCACGCAGACTCAATGCACGCATACAAAACTGCTTCATTTTTAGAAAGGTAATGATTGCAAAACGATCTCCAATTACCTTCCAATTTATAGACCAAGAGCTCGATCTCCCATTTCTCAAACGGGGGTTCCCATGCACACTTAACAAAGGATGAACAATCATAGTGCGCACAGTCTACAGATGGAACTGGAGCAGGAACAGAACGGGAAACTTTTACCTCTTTATTGGGATCAATTGATTGGTGTGTGTGTAATTCATCCAAAATCGCCTGCCATACAAACATCACCAGATCCACAACACACTCATCACATTCATCAGAATCAATCAAAAGGTACATAGAGTCAAGACAATCGTTCAGGACATCCGCGCTTTTTGCGATATAAAAATCGCAAAAGGTTTTCCAATCAAAATCAAATTCTTCCACCAAGGCCCCGATTTCTCATGAGGCGAATGGTGGTTCAAACAACCCGGTGTCTAAATAATCTCCATATGGGTGGGAATCAGGAACGAGTACAGATATTTTAACTGTTTTAATATAGCGTGCGATACTACCTATAATAGGATCCACATACGCTTTTGTCTCAGGCAATAACATCTGAAACAAATCGAAGGTTCCCTCTGCCCTGGGAATTTTAGTTGGGCTGGTCATACTGTAACGAATGTGGAATCGTCTCCGTGGTCAGCGCACCAGACGTGCGCTGACACGGCGGATTTCCTCCACAAGCGTATAAATTTCCAGGAACCCAGCAGTAGGTGCAATGAACCTGCAGAGGGAAATTCCTGACGGCAGGTGGAGCTGTGGAGTGCAGAGGAACAGCTCCTCTGCTCTACCACACACGCCAGACAGGAATTGTACGAAGGGAAGAACCGTAATCGCAAGAGAAGCGATTGAGAGTGAGCACAGAGACAGATTGTGTGTGTGTGCATAAAACTAGTCGCCAACCCGCGACTGTGCACACACCACAGCAGATACGAAGCAGGAACGCGATCGCGAGAGGTGCGATCGCCAGACGTGACACAAGGCTACAGCAAGGCGGAGCACGAGAGTAGCAAAGACACAGTAAATCATACAATGAGGAGATACGGAAAATAACAAACGCCAGCTAACCGCGAACATCGCACTTATTCGCAACAGTGCACGCGGTTATGCGTGGTCTCCACGTGATAAGCACAATAGAGACAAGCACGCCTAACTAACCATCGACAGACAAACATGAAACAGAGGACGCGAACGCTTGCTTAACGGTTACCTCACCGAGCCTCCAGCAAGCGTCCGTAGCAGACAAGACAGACACATGAAAACAGGGACAAGCGAGAGATAGGATCCACAGCACTAGCGAGAAGCGAGTGCGATCCAGGTACAGAGTAGCAGAACAGAAGGATCCACAGCACTAGCGAAAAGTGGCTAGCGCAATCCCAGGAGACAGAACAGAAGGATCCACAGCGCTAGTGAAAAGTGGCTAGCGCAATCCCAGGAGACAGAACAGAAGGATCCACAGCACTAGCGAAAAGTGGCTAGCACGATCCCAGGAGACGGAACAGAAGGATCCACAGTGGTAGCAAAAAGTGGCTAGCGCGATCCCAGGAGACAGAACAGAAGGATCCACAGCGCTAGCGAAAAGTGGCTAGCGCGATCCCAGGAGACAGAACAGAATAGATAGCTGGTAGAAACCGCTGCACCAGCTATACTCCAAGAACAGAGATCAGAACCATTTCCTGTCGACCACCGCTGGGACAGGACAACAACAACAGAACAAACAAACAGATAAACAATCCTAAACAATCCTAACTGTACTTAGGGAATCTGCCTAGCACAGTTTCCAGGAATTACTCTAAGCTGATCTTCAAACCAAGAGCATGGCTGACACTCTCCCGAGGACTCCTTATGACCAGCGAAGCATTGTGGGAAAGACATAGTACTTATAGTACACGCTTCCAATGAATGTGGCCAGGCAATTTGCATGACAACGTATGCAAATTCCTCTGCAAGCACAAGCTGCAAAACTGACAGAAGCTCTTCTTTCCAGAGTCCTGCAGCATGCAAACCTACACAATGGTCAAAAGGCTGCCTGCCTGCACAGGCAGCTGAGCAAATCATCACACCTACATACATAGGTGAGTTCAATTATGAGAAAGAGTATTTAAGGGAGTCAATTGTATGTTTCTCTTTTCATTTTCTCTGAAGAGTAGCAACATGGGGGTCTCAAAACAACTCTCAAATGACCTGAAGACAAATATTGTTCCCCATCATGGTTTAGGGGAAGGATACAGAAAGCTGTCTGTTTCCACAGTTGGGAACATATTGAGGAAATGGAAGACCACAGGCTCAGCTCAAGTTGAGGTTCAAAGTGGCAGACCAAGAAAAATCTAGGATAAACAAAAGTGACGAATGGTAAGAACAGTCAGAGTCAACCCACAGACCAGCACCAAAGACCTACAACATGATCTTGCTGCAGATGGAGTCACTGTGCATTGTTCAACCATTCAGCGCACTTTACACAAGTAGATGCTGTATGTGAGAGTGATGCAGAGGAAGCCTTTTCTCCGTCCACAGCACAAACAGAGCCGCTTGATGTATGCTAAAGCACATTTGGACAAGCCATCTTCATTTTGGAATAAGGTGCTGTGGACTAATTAAACTAAAATTTAGTTATTTGGGCATAACAAGGGGAGTTATGCATGGAGGAAAAAGAACACAGGATTGCAGGAAAACCACCAGCTACCCACAGTAAAATATGGTGGTGGTTACATCATGCTGGGGCCAGTGCAGGGATTGGCAGTCTTGTCAAAGTTGAGGGACGCATGGATTCCACTTAGTATCAGCAGATTCTGGAGACCAATGTCCGGGAATCAGTGACAAAGCTGAAGCTGCACCAGGGCTGGATCTTTCAACAAGACAATGACCCTAAACACTGCTCAAAATCCACTAAGGCATTCATGCAGAGGGACAAGTACAACGTTCTGGAATGGCCATCTCAGTCCCCAGACCTGAATATAACTAAAAATCTGTGGTGTGCGTTAAAGAGAGTTGTCCATGCTTAGAAGCCATCAAACCTGAATGAACTATAGATGTTTTGTAAGGAGGAATGGTCCAAAATACCTTCAACCAGAATCCAGACTCTCATTGGAACCTACAGTAAGCGTTTAGAGGCTGTAATCTGCAAAAGGAGGATCTACTAAATATTGATTACATTTCTTTTTTTGTGGTGCCCAAATTTATGCATCTGCCTAATTTTGTTTAAACAATTATTGCACACTTTCTGTTCTCTAATTACATTCATTTCACTTCTCAAATATCACTGTGTGTGTCTCCTATATGATTTATGTAACTGTCATTTTTTATCGTAACAAACAATGATTTATACAGAAAAATCATGGCAATTAACAAGGTTGCCCAAACTTTTGCATCCATTGTATTATTGCATCATGCTGCAATGTGGTATTGTCTGTTGTAATGCAATGCAAAGGTCTCAGGACTCTCCACCATGTAAGCGCATCAGGAGGTACTGGCGGATCTTCTTATGTGATTTTCACCAGTGTGGCTGTGATTCTCATTCTTTATAATGATCAATAATGTATTTGTGGGAGTTCATCGGCAACCATTCGCTGTAATTTCACTGTGAAATGCAATGCATGGATGGTAACATCAGTTAGTGCAGTCTATGCACTTCTGATGTCCCTCTGAAGGACTTTACCTCTTTCCACACCACAAGACTCATTCCAGTTATTAAAGCCATGTGGGATGGTTGGTTTAGAGGGGGGGGGGGCATACACTTAATTGCACCTTTTCCTACAGACTGTGCTTCACACATGTGATAACACTGCACTTCACCTCCCACAACACCTCCACACAGCAGAATCCATAAACTTGGTCCTCTCCAGAGTGCACCTCAAAACCTTTGTAGCCAGAGCCTTCTGTCATACTGCCCCTACTCTTTGGTTTTTCACTGATTTGCAAGCCATATGCGAGTTCCAAGGCATTGCCATTTTAAATATTGATCTCAGCTGATCAAAGCTTTGTCAGAGAGAGGCAGGCAGGAGATGGAAGATTCAGATCCTGTATGAGAGGCTTCACCACCACTCCATTTAACATCACCCAGCATCACAAGCTCTGTGTGTGCTGATGTTGCTATTTCAGCTCCGGGCAACGTGAATACCCCAAATGCTGTAGCACCAGCTGGCACTAGAACTGACCCAGATGGGACTGGCTGAGCAGTGTTTCTCACCCAGCACTCGGGAAATACACCTCTACCTGCGGTACCCAAAGCGATGTTTCCAGTTATGGAGAAAAATGGGTGCATTGACTTAAACTTGTACTCATTTGAGCCAGCATGCCACCAGTTCCACATCCCTGAGGAACAGTGGGCACTCCATTGGATGCCTCAGCTGACTGGTAAAGCATTGGATGCTTTTGCAAAGCTACCCACAGACCAAGATAGGGATTATAAGACTATCAAGGATGCCATAATTGCTAAGTTCCAGTTAACTCCAGAAGTTTAATGGAATTTACATTCTTCATCATTTCCTCTCTTCTGCTTATTTCTATCAAACCAATCCAGTTCAACTGCTAGATATACTTGTTTGCCAGTTTTAATGTATATTTTTTGTACATCATTTATAGAATAAAACTAACAATTTAATTGTTACAGCTTTTGCTCTTGTTACTTGATTATTCTGATACATGCTAGAACTCTGGCCTCAAAAGAGATACACTGCTGCACTGTCTTATAAATTGTTATAATAAAGTGTTCAATTTGGCTAGTTAGGTTGCAAAAAACTGTGGCATAGTAAGATGGAATAAGCGGGTGTTTGTCACAGATAATTGGAAACTGTGTATTGCAAAAACTATTTTTTTTGAAAAAATATTTTAAATGCAAATTTTTTCATTTGCTGAATTTTCATCACATGTAATTATAAAACTTTGGGTAAAACAAATCATTAAACACACGTGAACTGAGAGGAATATGGAAGCTGGCATATTTATTTCCTTTGAAACACTTCACATTCCCTTACAGTCCTGCTGATCCTCTGGCTCCAATCCTTTAGCCATATATGTATTGGAGTATCCATATTTAGCCAATACGTATAGCAGCCTCCATATTCCTCTTAGTTCAGGTGCACTTTAAATTTGTTGCTACTGCCCAGCCTTGGAGCATGTAAGTAAATCACTATATATGTTGGGAAGAAGTAAGTATTATAAAGCAATAATTACTACCATATTTAACATTTTGTAATAGCAGTCATTTAAACATGTTTGCTAATATTGTAAAAAGGAACAGTATAACATTCTTTGTAAATCTTTATTCTGATTACCTTCCATTAGCTTAGGCAGACCTCTGTGGCCAGCCCAGCAGTGTACTTATTAAGTTTACATTCTGTAGGTAATCATTTTGCTTTCTGAAGGCAATGAAGCACTGCATGAGAGAGCAGTTCTCACTCTCTCTGGGAGTCATTTAAAGAACATAATCCAGATGTCAGCCACATGTCAAAATGTGACACAGGATTTTCATTCTTTTCCACTGTGCTATATGCGAGCAAAGCCGTCTCATTTCACACAGATTAGAAGTTAATTCAGGTCAAATAAGGATTAATTAGGCTATGTAAACCAGCGCTAGGCATGAGTATATATCAGGAGAATGCTCTGAAATGTCTTGCTATTACTAACAGATCTATCTAGCAAGATATGAAACACCACAATAATACCAAAGCAGCATCAAGTGCCCTTTATGAGTAGCGAAGATACCTGCAGATGTTAACTGTTTTTAATTTTATCCAACATTTAAGTGCCTGGAAAATGTTTCTCAGTATCATGGATTGCCCTGTGGTATGTAAACAGAATCTTTCACACGGTTGAAAAGGAAGAAGAATCAAGGTACATACCTGCAGGACCATTTCAGGGCACCAAAGTAATTTATGATCCCATTGGGTTTGAAGGTGCCTGGACTGGGTGCATTTACCTGCTCCTGTTCATCTTCTCTGGGATAGTTTAGCTGTCCTCCCGGCCGGCACTCATAAAGTGAAAAATGATTGAAGAGTAATAAAAAAAGAAATGTGAGAAATGTAATTATTGCATACGAGTGCTCATTGTTGAAGGCTACATTGCTACTGCTCCCACTCACTCACACTCTGGTCCTCCATCCTTGGGCATAATGTCAGCATGCTACTTCAACATACCTTTATGAGTGGCACTTTATCCAGTTCATGATGGCAGCAAGCAATGCAGTCTCCTTTGGGTTAATAGCAGATACTGTTAGTGGACTAAGCTGACATGTAGTTTCACTGTTTCTCAATCTCAGGTCCCACCTCCGTGTCCTACTGGTCCATTATGAAAATATCCTTTTTGACTGCTATACCTTTAAGTGCCATTTTCTGGAAAGCCACATAGTTTTTGGTAATTGATTTTTTCCCTTGTTGTCACTGTTCTCCTACACATATCTAGAAAATGTGATGGTTCTAAAATGTATAGGGGCTTTGCTATTTGTGTTCAAAGTTGGCCATTGGCTTTAATGGAATTTGAGAAATTGGTTTGCCAATTGACACTGTGGAATGATTGGAAGTTTGAGGACATTTTTGCAAGACTGTTAGAGGCATTTAGCTAATTTCTGCATATTATCATTTTTTTTTTCAGTTCAATACATTACATTTGAAAATAGACATGAAACACATTTTAAGACTAAAAATGGAATTGCAAATGTAGCAAAATAATAATTTTCCCATAAATCTTGAAACCAGTTTTCAACTAACTGTAATCAATCAAAAACCAAGCCTGCACTTTTTGTTGTCCAAACTCAAAGGGCTGTGTTTAGCATTAATTTGATTATTTCCATAATTTCTGTTTAATTTAGAAACATTTATTTAATGCAGAGGTGTAATAATAGACCCTTCAAAGAATGCAGCCACAGCGGGGCCCAGAAGCCGCAGGGGACCTCATGGGAGAGAAGTTTATTTTTCCTGTCCTGAGAGACTGACAGCCAGGGGTGTGGAGAGAAAAAGCTTTCTGCTCTCTGCGCAGTTTTTCTATTGACTGCATCTGCTCAGCCACTGATAAGGAATCATACAAAATTTTGCAAACAAAGAATCGTAGACAGTCCCTATTCAGTGTGCAGTAGGTTTTTGTGTACAACACCCTGCCCCCTCCGCCTCTCCAACCAATTGCTGTGTACTGTAGGGATGCTGGAGAAGTCTGCAGAGCCAGTTCTACTCCATCAGGATACGTGTAATAAGCTGAGGCTAGGAGCACACTCATCTGTTGGTTTTCTGTATGCGTTTTCTGCACACCATGGGCTTGATTCACTAAACTGTGATAACTGATATCACAGCCGTGCTAAAGTTTTGCGCTTGTTATAACGCCCGTAATGACGAAAACGGCCGCATTTTCACACAAAAAACGTTACACACAAAATGCTAGTGTGGCCGTGATATCAGTTATAACGGTTTAGTGAATCAAGCCCCATGTGTGTCTGTATGTGTGAAAACATGCATGTTTTATCACAGAAGCTATTGTGATTGATAGAGAAAATGCTTCCAGTGTTTTCCTGCTGTCTTTTCTTTTATCTGCATGGGGAAAACACATTCAAGTGTGTACTAGCCAACTGAATAACATGGGGGGCGAGTAAACAACTTCTTTACCAATGCCTATAACACCACAACACACCCATAAATACAGTGAGGTCAATTATATTTTACAATGTACTATTAGTAAATTATACTTTCTAACACAAAACAAAATATACAATATGGAAACTTTCAAGAGAAAAAACATGTTAATCTCAGGTCTTGTTTTGTTCATGAAAAAAACATACAGAATGTGTAGCATATTGTGCCTCATGCTAACCAGATTGATGCTTGCTATTAACAGAACTGCTTACCCATATCTTTTTATCCGTTAAATGTGCACATAGCTATGTTAAGACATTTTTACACCCAAAGCTTATGCTATAGAGTTTCATTGCATTAACACATAAAAGCATTGATTGTGATCTTGGTTGGTGGTTTAGAATCACAATGGTGGAGTTGCATATTTCAGGAAAGCTTTGAGAAAAACAATATTCTACCTACCGCTATGGCAACCTACGTAGCTGTTGTTAGGCTCATGTCTTTGGGGCCAGGTGGGAGCAAGAAAAATGTGGGAATGTTGTATACATGCAGTACATTACATTACTGCACTCAGCATTTATAGAATGTGTACCAGATAGAACAGCTTCATATTCTCATTTATTTATCAGATTTGTAATCCGCTATGCTTAGAAATACTGAGACATTTTCATACCCAGAACTTGTGTTGTAGAATTCCATTCATTACATTAATACATAAAATAGTTCATTGTAAACTCAGTTCATGGTACAGAGATCTGATCATTTTTTTAGAGGGTTTAACTAAGACATTATTATGAAATGAAGTTAATGAATACCATGGTCATGGAAAATTACAATGCTTCTGCTTGTTGCCTCCAAACACCTCAGAAATCTCAGTGACCTGTACATACGTGTAACGTGTGTCTGTCAATGAGAGATGAATGGAAGCTATCATCACATATCAGCACAATCACTGAATGAAATGCCTTTTATTAGAACCCTGCCTACTGGCCAGACTAAAGAAATATTTTCTGGGAAGTGAATTTTATTTCAAAGGGAGGCAAACATATTCCAACAGCTTCTCCTGCATCGTATCCATGCCTTCCTTCTCTACAGGATTTCCAGTAGAAAATGAGAAGGTAGAGAACAGGGATGGTCAATGAGATGGACCAAATGTATCAAATTCCACCCAGGTAATTGTAACTGAAAAAAGTGTTTTCTTTTTTTTCCTGAAGAACTAATGCATATAGATATAACATTTGTTTTAGAAATGTTTGGTAAGCGAGAAAGGGACAATTCGTTATAAGATCAAACTTACAAATCTCACTTGCTCTCCCTGTTTTTGGGTTGTGTTTTCTTGCATTTAAGTGAATTGGCAAAAATGGCTTAGCTGCTGGAGGCTGCTCAAGTGAAGAAGCTTCCAAATCCACTTTTCCTCACTGCAATGACTCCCCACCCACATCCTTACATATCTGTACTGATTGTATGATTGGAACGGGAGGGGGGGGGGAGTCTGCAGATCAAAGCAACAATTTGGAACAAATAGTAACACAAATGTGAGCACAGATAACTAGAGATGTCGCGAACCTCTGATTTTCGGTTCGCGAACCTCCGCGAAAGGTTCGGTTCGCAAAAAAGTTTGTGAACCGCAATACACTTCAATGGGGAGGCGAACTTTGTAAAAAAGAAAAAATTCTGACACCTAGAAAAATGATGGAAAACATGTTTCAAAGGCTCTAATACCTGGAGGCAGACATGATTGAGTGAAATACACATCAAATGTCCCAGGCTAACATCTAGGTTTCACATAGACCCCTATTTTAGTCCTCCTCCCTCCTACCGGAGGGAGGAGGGTCTCATCTGCCAGGGAATTCCAGTATTTCAAAAACCAGCTTATATACCATGATATGGTTTTGAACCCAGACCTCAGTGTATGGTAGGCAACTAACATATCCATTGTACCACCAACACTACTAGCTGAAAGTAGCTGAAAGTAGCTGAAAGTAGCTGAAAGTAGCTGAAAGTAGCTGAACGTAGCCTAGCATGTACCATTTATGATTAATGCAAGAGAAAAATTAGACAAGACAAATAACATTTATATCACACTTTTCTCCTGGCAGACTCAAAGCACCAGAGCTGCAGCCACTAGGGCACACTCTATATAGGCAGTAGCACAGATATGTAGCCAGACATGGCCTTGTATTTTGTGTTCAACAGTTGTCACGAGAACAATTAGACAAGATAGCAGTGTTAGGAAGACTTGCCTAAGGTCTCCTACTGAATAGGTGCTGGCTTACTGAACAGACAGAGACGAGATTCGAACTCTGGTCTCCTGTGTCAGAGGCAGAGCCATTCACCATTACACCATGCAGCCACTGCTAACAGACATATAGCCAGACATGGCCTTTGTATTTTGTGTTTAACAGTTGTCACGAGAAAAATTAGACAAGATAGCAGTGTTAGGAAGACTTGCCTAAGGTCTCCTACTGAATAGGTGCTGGCTTACTGAACAGACAGAGACAAGATTTGAACTCTGGTCTCCTGTGTCAGAGGCAGAGCCCTTCACCATTACACCCCGCATCCACTGCTTACAGATCTGTAGCCAGGCATGGCCTTGCCTTTTATGTTCAACAGTTGTCCAAAGAGAACCTCAGATAGCCAGGTAGATTCATCTCTCTCTCTCTCTCTCTCTCTCTCTCTCTCTCTCTCTCTCTCTCTCTCTCTCTCTCTCTCTCTCTCTCTCTCTCTCTCTCTCTCTCTCTCTCTCTCTCTCTCTCTCTCTCTCTCTCTCTCTCTCTCTCTCTCTAGTAGGGATGGTCATTGCTTTCCGCGGAATTGTATTTTGAGCATAAATGGATTGAGCATAAATGGTACATGCTAGGCTGGCTTTAGCATGTAGTGTTGGTGAGAGAGAGAGAGAGTGAGAGAGAGATGAATCTACCTGGCTATCTGGGGTTCTCTTTGGACAACTGTTGAACACAAAATACAAGGCCATGTCTGGCTACATGTCTGTAAGCAGTGGCTGCATGGTGTAATGGTGAATGGCTCTGACACAGGAGACCAGAGTTTGAATCTCGTCTCTGTCTGTTCAGTAAGCCAGCACCTATTCAGTAGGAGACCTTAGGCAAGTCTTCCTAACACTGCTATCTTGTGTAATTTTTCTCGTGACAACTGTTGAACACAAAATACAAGGCCATGTCTGGCTACATGTCTGTAAGAAGTGGCTGCATGGTGTAATGGTGAATGGCTCTGCCTCTGACACAGGAGACCAGAGTTCGAATCTCGTCTCTGTTTGTTCAGTAAGCCAGCACCTATTCAGTAGGAGACCTTAGGCAGGTCTTCCTAACACTGCTATCTTGTCTAATTTTTCTCGTAACAACTGTTGAACACAAAATACAAGGCCATGTCTGGCTACATGTCTGTAAGCAGTGGCTGCATGGAGTAATGGTGAATGGCTCTGCCTCTGACATAGGAGACCAGAGTTCAAATTCTTGTCTCTGTCTGTTCAGTAAGCCTGCACCTATTCAGCAGGAGACCTTAGGCAAGTCTTCCTAACACTGCTATCTTGTCTAATTTTTCTCAGGACAACTGTTGAACACAAAATACAAGGCCATGTCTGGCTACATATCTGTGCTACTGCCTATAGAGTGTGCCCTAGTGGCTGCAGCTCTGGTGCTTTGAGTCTGCCAGGAGAAAAGTGTGATATAAATGTTATTTGTCTTGTCTAATTTTTCTCTTGCATTAAGCATAAATGGTACATGCTAGGCTACTTTCAGCTACTTTCAGCTACTTTCAGCTACTTTCAGCTACTTTCAGCTACTTTCAGCTAGTAGTGTTGGTGGTACAATGGATATGTTAGTTGCCTACCATACACTGAGGCCTGGGTTCAAATCCCTATCATGGTATATAAGCTGGTTTTTGAAATACTGGAATTCCCTGGCAGATGAGACCCTCCGGTAGGAGGGAGGAGGGAATAGACAGAAGGGTAAGAGGGTGGAAGGAGGAACCCACAAACAGGCTAATTAACATCTCCCTAGCAGAGTGTGTAGCAGCTGTCCCTTAACTAATTAGTGTAGGCAGTATAAGGACCTTACTTGGAGGAGGGGGGTGGGCCTCCAGCATTGAGAGCAGTGTGTATGGCAATAATGTGTCTGCTGGCTGTAATATAATGAGTCAAAGTTTTGCTCAATAGAGCTTTATGGGGCGAATCGAACTTCCGGGAAAGTTCGCGTTTGGTAGGCGAACGCGAACCCCGAAGTTCGCCTGGAACCGTTCGCCGGCGAACAGTTCGCGACATCTCTACAGATAACTAAAATGTGAAAGTCATTCAGGGATGCAGAAAAAGGAACCACCTGAAATGAATAGTAATAACCAAATGGCAAATTATGCTCATCCACTTAGGGCCCTTTTCCACTAGCAATCGCAATCACAAATCACAAACGCCAGTGATTCCGATTGCGATTTTTCATTAATTCTGTTATGCGATTGCGATTTGCGATTTTCATTTGCATTGCATTATCATTGTAAAAATCGCTCCAGCAAGCGATTGCGATTTGCGATTAGCGATTTCCAAATCGAATCACTGTAGTGGAAAATACTTCTCATGATTTCTATGATAAAGTAACAACCCTAGCGATTTAAAAATCACTAGCGATTTGCGATTTTGCGATTCAGCAATCACAATCGCTCTAGTGGAAAAGGGCCCTTACAGACTACACACATAGACCTCTCTCAGTACGCCCTTTTTTCTCTCCTTTTACAGACATGTCTGTTTTCCTCATTCTTAGAATCCTCCCCTCTGAAGCAAAACAACATTGCTACTACTGTGTAATACAAGTTATTTAAAAAAAATGTTTGTTTTTCACAAAAACTTTCTCTGCTCTATTATATTAATTTGTATGTTTGTTAGAACTGACAGCACTTATCTATTTAATTATATATTAGAAGTTTTGGTCTAGTGCCAAAATGTGCACTTTTTATACTTTTTGAGAACTTTTACGCCCTTAAAGTGAAGGCATGTTCTTCACAGCCTGTATAGATATTTCTGTGCCAAGTTATTTTTTGTCTTTGTAGAAACAGATGACGAGTACAGTGGTGTTATCTTCTAGAGTTTTTTGCTAGGTACACACTGAGATTTTCTGGCAGATTTACTGTCAGATCGATTATTCCCAACATGTCCAATCTGATTTCAGTACAATTTCCGATCGATTTCCTACTGAAGTGAACGGAAAACGGTCGGAAATCGATATTGATCAGAAATCAAATCGGACATGTTGGAAATAATTGATCTGACAATAAATCTTCCAGAAAAATCGCATTGTGTATCTCACTGTGTACCTGGCATAAGACAGATAAACCATTTTTCAGGATCTGCATCACATTTATAAAAAACTAGTTCTTCCAAAAATGAACACTCAGAATATCTGTAATCTGACAAGTGTGAAATATATGCAGTTCTATCTTGCTATCTTCCCCAAGGTATAGAGAAATGTGCAAAGAAATTAACTAACAGCTATCTTCCATGTTAGAAATAAGTTTTCTTTTTTTAGTGCTCATTACACTCCGAATAATCAGTGTGTCAGTTGGGATGTCATCCTTATTCTAGTGTGAACCATATCTGATGCAAGCAGCAATCAGTAGTGTAAACACAAATTCCCTAGAATACATTTTTTTCCCTGGATTTTGCAAGTACCATTTTATTAATCCTTTTTTCGGTATGCCTCCAACACTGGTAAATGTTTTATCAGGGCCTCTAATCATTTTACATCTTAGACTTCACTACAGTAATTAGATGAATAGAGAAATTGATTTTATGTAATCTATGTAATTATTATTTCTAGGAGATTTGTATGGTTGTGTTGATTAGAGCTGTGCAGAGGGAAATAAAGCAAATATTATGAGCTTCTTCCTGATATTATGAGGTTCTTCCAGACTGATTTTTCATTAAAATCCAGGATTTTGCTTTTTCAAATTGATTCATCTGCACTTCTTTATGCCCCTGTAAAATGCGGTCTCAGCAGAGCCTGTGATTACACCTGGTTGATTTTGTAATGCTATGTTTTTGGCGTTGCTAAGGCCTCACACTCGACTCACACTAGCACACAGACTAGGTAAATACATAGCTTACGGCTTCACACTGTATTAGGATATTTATTCAATTATTTACATTATTTACAGGTATAGCAGTGAATCATGGATAAGTAATAGAGTAAAGAATCAATACATTACCGGATATTGCATCATCACTCCGTATCGAGGGACCAGCGATCGTCAGGAGGCAGCGCATACACAACATCACACAACTCGTCAGTAGTGGAGAGTCCCATCAGAGCAAGGGAAATCTCTCTTTCTTATACTCATAGCTCCACCCATTTTCCCTATTGCATCCTGGGGATGCACAGGCATGAGCTTCACTACGGTTGGATGACTTATAGTCAATATTTTCATAAACAGAACTAGTTCTAGTTAAGTTGCGCATTCCCTGAAACAGTTAATTCAGGGTTACGCGCTTATTGCAACACAATGTTATATAACCATATCACGTGCCACGCATGCTCAGTACTTGTTGTGACTGGGTGGGTTCGTCCTTCAGCCTATCCACAACGTGGAAGCATGATTCATCGTTCGTGATCACCGCGTGATAGCAGCGCAAACAACGTGTTTACATAACTCGTAGTAACCTCTATTTTGTCAACGGTTTTCTATGGAGAATGGTCTGTCACTACTAAAAGATGCAAAATATGTCCTCTCTACCTACTGACTAGCTTGCTAATGTGTTTCTTACCTAACAGCCAGTCATTCACACAGACTCTTCAGACTTGTATCACATTCGGTCCTTAGTGATGACCATTAACATATGAAACCATGACAACTTTTTTCCCTTACAACAGATCCCATATGCCACATACCAGTTCCATCTGGATAGGATAACTATAACAATCATTACAATCAAAAGAGGATGAACCATCCACTTCATCATTGTTTCTGCCGATGGCGAATAACCCATAAATACATCCCACCAATTGGTGAGAGGTGGCATCTGCTATGGCAGAGCCCACTTTAACAATTTTGTTTGTAATCACGGTAGTACTGAGCTGGTGTACGATTATACTTCTATTCAACTTTTTAATAGCACTTTTTCACTTCCGTTAGATTTTTCAACAATCCGCTTTAGTTTAGTCAGGTTTAGATCCCAATTGGGAACTTCCAAACCTTGGCCTTGCCAGGAAACCTTTGTAGTTAACGCTATGTCTGGCATTAACATAAAAGTTTCATTTTCCCATTGGAATACAGTGATATTGTGTATACATCCTGCAAAAGGCACCCTCATTTTAGGGACCACCTGACGATCTGTCACTACACATACCACTTGAGGTGTTATTTCCACCATCCAGCGGTATGTTATAGGCATTATGGTCCACTCACATTTGTTTACAGTGTTCTGTAACAAACAAGGTTCATATACAGTAGACTGTAACTTACATATTTTACTGTTTAAAGTATTATCACAAAAAGTCAAATCATGTGTTCTGTTGCTGTCATCAATAACCTGTCCATAAAACGTAGGTACCCAGAAGTGCTGATCACCTTCTGGCCCAATTAATAATGGCAAAATAACATACTTACATATTATACTACTTTTAGTAACATTGTAAAGTGTTAATTGTCCCATGCAAAATGTATCATTGCACATCACTTTAGGTGCTTTGATATCTATCCAGTGATCAGTTCTTATCATGGAACTGAACACGGTCCTCCAAACCTCCTCACATCCAGTCAACAACCTAGTTTGAAATAACCATTTCTGCTGTTGCTGTTGTAAGGTTTACATGGAACAGATAGTCCAGTTTACAATTCTAGTTATATCAACATCTGTTTCATACATAACAGAGGCACTTGCGTTAATTAAATCAAGCAAATCATCATCTATTTTAACTTGTAATTTTAAATGGCGCCCATATAGTTGGCATCCATTTAGCTTGTAAAGTTAAGACATCATTTATTTTACTTCCAGCGTCATGCAATCTATTTGCTAATGTTTCAATATCAAGACTATTAAGAGTCAATGTCCCATATCCTCCTAACAAAGAGTCATACCACTCTCTCCGTATGTAGTGTGGTTTAGAACAGTTTATGGCAGCTGGAAACGCGCATGAATCACAGTCTTTTAGGCATGTTGCCCCACCTTTGCACAAGTGGAAGGTAGTCTCTTTATATGCCCAGGGTCCACTTTCGCATCCATCATATCCACAAATATCAAAGTAGGCCCCACCGAGACATGTTCCATTGAAAGTAGCATTGAGAATGTCACATGCTTGCCTAGCATTACAGGTAAAGTTTCTCTGTAGACAACCCTTGGTTTTATTTCCCCACACGAAAGTCACCGTGGATCCCCTGTATCGGTTACTCGAATACCTGAAGTCCATGCATTAACGCCACAGCTTTCCAACCACACGATACCAAGGATTCCAAGGACAATGCCATAGACATGGAGATCAATCTGCAAAAAACCCAAACAAGTGTGACTTATTCTTGCAAATAACATTTTTCCTGTGGGATATATTCCCACTTTTTCTGTTCTGGCCTCATTACCAGCAGAGTTCGGTCCTTGCCTACTGCAATCACATCTGCTGGAGGAGGCGGTCCTTGGAGATTCTGACCCACATTTTAGCTCCAACATTTACTGTATTAGTAGAACCAAATATTCATCACCCTTTACTGATGGGCTTCCCTCTCTACAAATAAAGGAATTAGGGTCCCTTTACACTTAATCAGCTGCTGTTAACTGTAATCAAAATAACAACTGATGTACAGTCCAGCGTCCGTGTCCCCCTATGGCTTCTTTCACACTATACACTGAAAAAACATTGAAATCTTTTCACAATGCATCGCCATTGGGGAAAAAACAAGAAAAAACAAGAAAAAACAAAAACAAACAACAAAATTGTATGCGTACTAATGCATACCAACGCATTAAGTGTAAAAGGGCCCTCAGGAGAACCTGGGCTATACAACTCTTTGGCCTGTGTATACACAGTGTCCTCCCCTAAAAACTTTAACCCATCCTCTCTCCTTTTCCAATAATTAACTCACTATTTCCCAGGTTAATCATGATCGCTTTAATTTATTCTTGATAGTCGGAGTCAATTACTCCTTCTATCCCTATAGCTCCTTTCTGAGCAAAACTGGATTGGGTAGCTATTTGCCCATAATGTTAGTCAGGTATTTTACATCCTATACCTGTGGGAATGGTTGTAACCTGCGAGGGGTTAATGATAACAACTTCTAAAGCATGCAAATCCAACCCAGCTGATACAGGTTTTCCCCTATATGGAGCTACCGCATCCTTATGCATTTTTCAATAAGGAATCGTTTCTACTTTAACCACCCCACCAGCTAGTTTCTGGTATAAACAAAAATCTGTTATCTTCACAGTTTGTTTGTATTATTCTAAACTAGCATATGCATACATTCTAGCATCTTTAACAGAGGTATTCTTGAACATATAATACACTCTATATCAGTAATGTCTCAAAGCAAACTTCATACAATTCATTAGAAACAACTCAATTCATACTTCATCATCAACACATTCTGCCACTTCACGCCATTCAGCTAATCAGTACAACATTCAACCCTAGAGAAACCAGACATTTCTCTGCAAGACAAACAAATCTCATTTAGTAACTAATGACCTTAGCCCGTTTTTAAAAAAAAACAAGCTAGGCCTTTCGCTGCGCATGCATGTGCCCGCTGTGCACATGCACCCGCCACGCGCGTGCCCTCATACACCGTTGCGCACACGCTGGCCGCCTCTGGCCCTATCCTCCCTCAACTTTTCCCCTGTGTTTCTGCGCCCCTCCCTGCACATGTGCAGTGCTAAAAAAACAAAACAAAACTCTGAATAGACGCAGAGACACAGGCATATTATATAAAAAGGTTTTCCAGTCTAATTACGCAATATTTTCATGCTACATTGCCATAATAGACTTCACCATTCTATTTCTTTCACACAGTCTCATCTAATCTAGCTTTCAGCTCAACAGGTAAACAATTTCACTCCTGCACAATTATAGCTAGAAAGTAAACCAGGGGAAAATTTGCTGACACAGATGTCACCGTGACATCATAATCACATTTAACCCTGTAACCCAAAAAAATGAGCATTTGCAGGGATTTGGAAGTTCTAGCAAAACCCAGCACAACACACAGTACTGCACCATTTATTTTATCAAACAAGATGCATGTCCCATGAAGTAAGAGTTAAAGGTCAATATTTTTTTTTTACAGCATGTACTCCTGAATGAAAAAGAAATGCTTGCCAAGCGCCCCCAGCTGAGGAGAGCAGCATCTCAAACACTCACTGGCTCGCACACATTCCCTAGGAGCACTCACCGCCCGTGCACAAATGCATTTTTTTTTTAAAACATTCCTCTATGCATTCAATTAAACAAAAAACAGACATATAAATACATGATTAATCAGGACTCGCTATAACGGATTCACCATATAAAACATTCACTAGAAACAACAATGTTAACCCACCTGTCTTGTCCAGATTATATTACCATTTCAACTCTGCCAGTGCAGTCAGATACTGTCACTTTAAGGAATTTGCTTTACAAGTTTAAACACAGCACTCCAAGATTATACTCCGAAATCTACCAACAAAGACACAGACTGTATTAAAAACCGTAGTAGTAAAAGCTGAGATTCACTGTCAGGTTACTCTCTGCCCCTTTTTCCCATCCATATTTTATCATTAAAAATGTGGGGTTTTCCTTAAGAGGGACAAAAACAGCAGTAACAACCTAAAGAAAGTTCCCAGCTATTCCTAATCTTTTCAAATGGAACAAAATACATTTGTGCTAAACACTTACAATTCCAGTTCAATGCACATTGTCCTATTTCTTGTGCAATGATCAGTGGCAGAGTTTGGCTTCCTTTTATTTACAGAAGCTCCCTGCTCCACTGATAACAATCCAAAATGTGTCATCACAGGAGCCTCTTCCCCAGCTACTTCCTCCAGTACATTTATTTTACCAGCTGCAGATTCTGTTACATGTTGGTATTTATCTGCAGCTGCCTGTGATGACACTTGTGCAACTATCACTCTGTCATCCTACTCTAGTTCCTTTTTCTAACAGGACTACCCTTTTTCCAACAGGAATACCCTCAGGTAAAGTAACAACATTGAGGGATTCTGATTCTTTCAACTTACACAATCTTTGTTGAAGCTTTCTATAAGCTGTCAACAACATCCCACTATGCCGCCCGGGAGCGACATCATGCCCCGCCTTAACAGGGCCCCCCTCTAGAGTCTTATCTACATCTAGAGAGAGCAACAACATCACCCGCTTCAACGGGGAACCCCCCCTAGAGTCTTATCTACATCTAGAGAGAGCAACAACATCACCCGCTTTAACGGGGAACCCCCCCTAGAGTCTTATCTACATCTAGAGAGAGCAACAACATCACCCGCTTTAACGGGGAACCACTATATTCCAGCATCAGGCAGCGTCCCTCAACCTCAAGTTGAGCCTGTTCCGCCTTTTCTTGATCCTGGAACGCCTTCTGCAATCGCTTGTGCACACCACGATAGGCAGAGGCCAACACCCAGCTCCTTCTAGCTGGGGTAACTGCATCACCTACCTTGGCAGGGAGTTTTTTCAAGTACTTGAACTAAATCAACCGGTTCTGATTCTTTCAACTGCTTATCCCACGATTCTGCCAACCCATGGCTAGCTAATTCCACTTCTATAATATTATACGGAGACTCGGTCCAGCCGGGGATCTCCGCAGGTTCTTTTGGGCATTTGGCCTTTTTCTTAAACATATTGCCTTACTTTTGGCACACTGCCAACTGGGTGTGGCTTTGACCAGAGGTGCCCCTCAACTTCTAGACACCAATGGTCAAACTTCCCACAGATAAATTTTGCTTAGTTCAAAAGATATCTTGACTTGAAACTAAGTGGGAGGAGCTATCGACTCCAAACTTTGCCCACACCTGTAATCTGTCCTAAGATATATATATATCAAGTATCAAGTCAATATACCATACAGGGGCAATTTTACAAAGATTTAGATTAATTGCCCCACTAACTGGCGAAATGCCAAATTTTGCAAAATTACACCCAGAGACCCACAGAATTATAGGCAATATATTTCAGAGGTCAAAAGTCATCCTCGTCGCCATTTATGTAATGCTATGTTTTTGGCGTTGCTAAGGCCTCACACTCGACTCACACTAGCACACAGACTAGGTAAATACATAGCTTACGGCTTCACACTGTATTAGGATATTTATTCAATTATTTACATTATTTACAGGTATAGCAGTGAATCATGGATAAGTAATAGAGTAAAGAATCAATACATTACCGGATATTGCATCATCACTCCGTATCGAGGGACCAGCGATCGTCAGGAGGCAGCGCATACACAACATCACACAACTCGTCAGTAGTGGAGAGTCCCATCAGAGCAAGGGAAATCTCTCTTTCTTATACTCATAGCTCCACCCATTTTCCCTATTGCATCCTGGGGATGCACAGGCATGAGCTTCACTACGGTTGGATGACTTATAGTCAATATTTTCATAAACAGAACTAGTTCTAGTTAAGTTGCGCATTCCCTGAAACAGTTAATTCAGGGTTACGCGCTTATTGCAACACAATGTTATATAACCATATCACGTGCCACGCATGCTCAGTACTTGTTGTGACTGGGTGGGTTCGTCCTTCAGCCTATCCACAACGTGGAAGCATGATTCATCGTTCGTGATCACCGCGTGATAGCAGCGCAAACAACGTGTTTACATAACTCGTAGTAACCTCTATTTTGTCAACGGTTTTCTATGGAGAATGGTCTGTCACTACTAAAAGATGCAAAATATGTCCTCTCTACCTACTGACTAGCTTGCTAATGTGTTTCTTACCTAACAGCCAGTCATTCACACAGACTCTTCAGACTTGTATCACAGATTTCTATACTTTAATGAGTCAACATTATCCATATTTTTAGGTCCTCTAGAGCATGTGGAAAGCAATGATACACAATCATTATTAGCAATTGGATGTACATTTACATTGTATCAGTTTTGAGAAGTAAAATCAATAGGGATTGTTTTTCTTTTTAAATAATCCCTTCCTTTATTAAAGAAAATAAATATTTTTTGATGTTCTGATATATTGACTGTTCTATTGTTTTTGCAAAAAGTTTTTTTTATTCCTTTAAAATTGCATCTCCAAGTTTTTAAGTGGAAGATAACTACAGGCAAGCAAATCATCTCTATCCCAATTTCTTAGTATGACATTTTATTACAGGAAACATCCAAGGTATAAAAAAAAAAGATCCACTTCCCTGGTGCTTCCTCCGGCCCGTGGAAGCCATCCTGTGCCCTCGCCGCAGCTCTGGAGGCTCCCGGTGTTCTCCGATGCAGAACCCGACCTCGCCAGGTCGGGTTTCGGGTCGGCCTCTTCTGCGCTCCACAGCGCGGGTCACATGGTCCCTCCGATTTCATCAGGAGGGTACAGTACTGCACAGTACCCTCCTGATGACGTCGCAGGGACCACTGACTGCCACAGCAAAGAGCTAATTTGTAAAAACAGGATGTTAACCCTATGTCTGCTTCCATGAAAGCAGAAAGCAGACACACTGTAGATTTATTGCAGACACGTATCCGCTGTAACGAAGAAATGTTTTTCTTTAAAGGTTATTATGCAATTGCTTATCTTTTAGAGCAGAGGAAGTTCTGAGTTCTGGTACGCTTTAAAAGCAATTTGAAGCATAGTTTATTGTGGAATTTATACCTGGCTTAGATAAACCCAATAGATTTAACCCTTTCCAATCCTGTATTGGAATATGCCCAACATATGCATTTTTAAGTTCAGGCCCAATGTTAGACATAGCCTGACACAGGAAGACATGATGACTGCTGGGGAATCTAATCTGGCATGGTGTCAGCCCCTTTAGATCAAAGTGTTGGACTGAGTCCAACACTTATGTGTGCGCATTTGGGCTTGCTGCTACCGGATCTAAGCTATGTGGATCAAAGTGTTGGACTTATAACTTATGTGGAATATAACTTATGTGATAAGCCATTTCTATCATTGAGGCTGTGAGTACAATTCTACTACTGATGACATGGTTATGGTTTTACTCTATGGGGCTTGGGCAGCACGGTGGTGTAGTGGTTAGCTCTCTCGTCTTGCAGCGCTGGATCCCTGGTTCAAATCCCAGCCAGGGCACTATCTGCAAAGAGTTTGTATGTTCTCTCCATATCTGCGTGGGTTTCCTCCAGGCACTCTGGTTTCTTCCCACATTCCAAAAACATACGGATAAGTTAATTGGCTCCCCCTAAAAAAAAAATTTGGCCCTAGACTACAGTACTTACACTACATAATATAGACATATGGCAATGGTAGGGATTAGATTGTGAGCTCCTTTGAGGGACAGTTAGTGACAAGATATATATATACACTGTACAGCGCTGCGTAATATGTCGGCGCTATATAAATACTAAATAATAATAATAATATGGGGTTGAATGTTTTTTAAGTGAAATAAAGCGCTGAAGTTTTATTTTTACTATTCAAGTAGAATATTGAAACTAAACATTTTAGAGCTGAAAGGTTCAAAAGGTAATTCCTTTGTTTTGCAGTGGACTGAAGTAGATTTTACATCTGACTTTTAGAGATGACCCGAATGGTTCACCGGTGAACGGTTCCAGGCGAACTTCCGTGGTTCGCATTCACGGAGAACCGTAAACTTTTCCGGAAGTTCGATTCGCCCCCATAGTGCATCATTAGGGTCAACTTTGACCCTCTTCATCACAGTCAACAGACACATTGTAGCCAATCAGGCTATACTCCCTCCTGGAGCCACTCCCCCCTTATAAAAGGCAGGAAGCGTCAGGCATTGGACTCACTCGTGTGCCTGCAGTAATTAGAAAAGGGAGAGCTGCTGTGCAGAAACCTATAGGAAAAGCTTAGTTAGGCTCTTGTAGGCTTCTTAGCTTGCTCCTTGCTGATTCTTATAGCTAAAAAAGCACCTCTCAACAGTTCTTTTAAGAGTTAATCTTGTTCTTGTGATCTTTTTTTTTATTGTGTGAGTGTATGTGTGTCCCACAGACACTTATGTTGCATAGACAGCCTTGGTAATTCCTACTGTGTGTGCCACTGTCAGGCCCAGCACATTCAGTGACTACCTGTGTGTGTGACAGGTGCACATTGTGATACCCATCACTGCATATACCTACCTGTTGTTCACTTCAGTGCACTCACCTACCTACGTGAGTGCACGCAGTGTCACTGTGACTGTCCGGTACCTGTCTGTGTGTGACAGGTGCACATTATAATACACATCACTGCATATACCTACCTGTTGTTCACAGTGCGCCCACCTACCTACGTGAGCACATGCAGTGTCACTGTGCCTGTCTGTGTGTGATAGGTGCACATTATAATACCCATCACTGCATATACCTACCTGTTGTTCACAGTGCATCCACCTACCTACGTAAGCGCACGAAGTGTCACTGTGCCTGTCTGGTACCTGTCTGTGTGTGACAGGTGCACATTGTAAAACCCATCACTGCATATACCTACCTGTTGTTCACAGTGCATCCACCTACCTACGTAAGCGCACGAAGTGTCACTGTGCCTGTCTGGTACCTGTCTGTGTGTGACAGGTGCACATTGTAACACCCATCACTGCATATACCTACCTGTTGTTCACAGTGCATCCACCTACCTACGTAAGCGCACGAAGTGTCACTGTGCCTGTCCGGTACCTGTCTGTGTGTGACAGGTGCACATTTGTAATACCCATCACTGCATATACCTACCTGTTGTGTTCAGTGCACCCACCTACCTACGTGAGTACACGCAGTGTGATATACCACTCCGTGCATACCTGTTAACTGCGCCTGTGTGACTGCACATTGTATTAGTCAAGTCAGTGCATACCTTTCACTTCATCCCAGCCCAATATGGACAAAACAAAAGGCAGAGGCAGGCCACCTGGCAGGTCTGTTCGTGGTCGCACTGTCGTTATTTCGTGTGGCCCTCGACCAAAGTACAGTGTTCAGAAGAAGGCACGTGCCATCAACCCCAAATATTGTCAGGACGTAGTTGAATATTTAACACAGAACACCTCATCTTTCTCAGCTTCCGCATGGAAGCGTGACATATCTTCCTCCTCCTTCCTTGATTCTGGCACCCTACTTAACACTAAGTCGGCCGCAACCACCAAAGTGCCATCACCCCAGGGCTCAGCGGTGTGGAAATTTTGTGTGTCTGCCTCAGACGAGAGCAATGCCATCTGTTCTCTCTGCCACCTAAAATTGAGCCATGGAAAGATCAAGACCCACGTAGGGACAACTACCTTACGAAGGCACACAAAGCACAAACTGCAATGGGATGACCACCTGAGGAAAAGCAGCACACAAAAGCAAAGCCACATACCGCAGTAGAAGATACCAGGCTGCAATTTTTTCTCAAAAAAGGCGATACCTAAACTGTACCATGATGTTGAAAGGCAAGTGATGACATCTCTTGCACACAGCGTTGGGTCAAGGGTCCATCTGACCATTGATGCCTGGTCTGCAAAGCACGCTCAGGCCTGCCCGAAGACTAAGTCAGTCCCCACACACAGCGTCTCTGCCTGCACGCTGTGTGACTGCCTGCCCCATGACTAAGTTGCTCCCCACACAGCACCTCTGCTTTCAGACCGCTTGACTGCCTTCTCCGCCACCACCAACGGGGTCAAGTACTCCAGGCGGATTCAGCGGCCGCTATAGTAATTTTTCTGGTGCGTGTAAATGCCTGCCTAATTTTTCTGGCTGCAACAACAAAACCAAAGGCATGTACATGTGTCAATTCCCCTTCGTGATCGTTACCTTGCTGCGGTGAAGGGGCTTGCGTATCACAATGACCGATGGCTATATCAGTGTCTGGGGGGGTGGCACACCAAAGATAATAAGGTCGTTGCTTCATTGTGGACAGACCAAATTCAATTAGCTGGATAGTCACTGTTGTTCTGTCATTGAGCTACCTCTGCCCGTCGACCATATGGCCTTGAAAACCGCCATGGCCTGCACTCTTGCCATGGTGCGCACCAGTCCAGAACTGCTGTCACAACACAAACAGCTGTTTGCAGTGTGTTACACATTGAGTTTGGTGTGTCAGTGTGAAGCAGTAATCTAATTACACTCTCTGAGTGATGTATACACATGCAAGATGTTTAGCATGCATGCAATGTGATTTCTGCCCTTAAAACGCTGCTTTGCGTCAAATCCATATTTTTCTTGGGACTTTTGGCGTCTATCTCACTCATCCATGCAAAAACTCAGATGTTAGACCCCTTAAAACATCTTTTCCATCACTTTTGTGGTCAGCATAAATGTTTCTAGTTTTCAAAGTTCGCCCCCCCCATTGAAATCTATTGCGGTTCACGAACATTCACAAGTTCGCGAACCTAAAATGTGAGTTTCCGGCCATTTCTACTGACGTTACATCAGACATCAACTGCTGTTTACAATTTTTTCTTAAAAAATGAGCTCATACTGTTCTATTTATCATTAGTAAAACATATACAATTAATTATCTCATAAATGTATTTTAAATGCTAGTGTACTTTACAGCTGCTGCAACGCAACCCCCCCCCCCCCCTCCTTTTTTTTTATTAATGGTTGAAATCTGCCATTTTTGGAAAAAAATATTAAATTTAGATGTTGCCGTGAATGAAGAACTGCTACAGCTTTCATCACAGGGGGTCCCTCAATGATGATAAAGATGATGAATATTATTATTACTATGTGTCAGCTTCTGCCTTAGCATTGTACTATTACAATTTAGACACATCTTGTCTCTTTAAGATTATGTGTTTGAGCACAGTGTGTGGGGCAATTACATATCCAAAATATAATTAAGAACTTTTATACACAAACAATGTTTCAAAAAATACTATCATTAAAATGGTATTGACAAGTGCTTTGGGGAGAAGGGGAGGCTTTGCTGGCCCTCTCTTCCAGAGCCCCCTTACATCATGGATCATGAGTGCTGGTATACCTCAGGATGTGGAGACCCACGTGATCTGGGCTCCAAGTTTTGGCTGTAATGTCAGGCTTGGCAAGTTATCAGCTCACAGCTCAGCTCTTATGCCTCAATCTATCCCCACCTTTTTCACCCTGTGTGGGGCATCCCCACTTGAATGGGAGGTGAGGAAACAACACCTGCCCGACTTCGGTAACACCCAGCCCTTGTAGGTGCAAGGTTTAGGTGCTGTACGTAAAGTGAACTATGTAACTCACCAGAACCTAACAGGAGAAAAGCAAAGTCCAGTAACAATCTGAGGCCATACACGTGTGATCCGATGTATCGAGGTAAACAAAAAGCAGGCAAAATCAAGGTCAGGCAATCCTAGGTCAGTCCAGGCAGAGATAAAAGTGTAGTCAGGTATCAGGCAGAGGGTCAGTTCAGGCTGCAGGCAGAGAGTAGTCAGATTCCAGGCAGAGGGTCGGTTCAGGCTGCAAGCAGGGAGTAGTCAGATTCCAGGCAAAGTCGGTACACAGATAATCAAATAAGTAATAAATCACACCCAGCAAAAGCACACAGTCAAAGCTATCAAGGGCAAATTCAAACTGTCACTTCAGGCTTAAATACAAACAGCATCCAATCAGTGGCCAGCCACACACTCAGCAACCAATCAGAGAACAGCAGTCTCCTACCTGAGTGCCAGCTGACTAATAGATCAGCTGATAATATAAACACCTAAGTGTCAGCTGATCAACAATGTCAGCTGACAGAAACTTATAAATCCTACCTAAGTGTCAGCTGACTAGCAATGTCAGATGACACTACAACCTTCTACATCTCAGTGCGTATGGCCGCTGTCTGGAGCCGCAACGCGCTGTCTCCGTTCTGAATGGATATGCATGCACCCTTGTTGCACAGGATGCTGGGGTTGCCGTGCGCACCTGCAGACCCGGAAGTGAGTGGAGCGGAGGGACTGGTGAGAGAAACATCCACATCACGGGACACCTCAGGTAAGATCCTTACATTGGCTATACCAGCCTGCATGGGTGACAAGGGGTTAAAGAGTCTTGAGAAGGAGGATCCCTTGCTGTCTGTTTTCTTAAAATCTATATAAAACTCAAAACTCTTTATAAATTAAAGCGTACCACAGCAAAATGTAATTTTACTAAGTTTAAAAAAACATATTCTTTGAACATTTAAAAATCAATGTTCTGAAAAACTGCATCTTTAAAAAAAAATCCTTTTTTTCTCATTCTCACTATTTTTTATAACATACCTGTATAAATGTGTTTATCAGAACACGCATGAGGGCTTTGCCATTATTACCGCTAAACTTTCCACCATTGACTTTAATGCAATTCGCCCTGAAATGTCGGTAAATTTGTGCAAATGTAAAAGGCGACTTTAAAACCTGAATATGCAGCAATTCTGAAAAAATAAGCAAATACGACCCAATTCACCACGAGATCAAACATTAAAATTTTGCCTGCTGATCGTATATGGTCAGTACCGTAATAGCCAGCTACAAATTATACCTATTGACTGATGCTCTCAACTAATATTGCAAAGACTGTACTGATAAAACCTCAGGAAGTCATCACTTGATTTGCTCTTTTGCCAGCTCTATTCAGCAACCTGAAATTGTAATTTTAGCAATATCATCTTACACTAAGTTTTAAAGGATTAGGTAATTTATTCATGTTTTTTTTTCACTGCAACTGCATAACTGTACTACTGTAGTGTGCATTACTACTGTTTACAACCAGTGTAGATGGTGGGTGGTTACAAGGTCACGTTGGCCAAATGTCTGTATATCAACAAACTAGGCAACAGACAGGTCCAATTATATTTTTTTTGTGTGCACCTTGTAAGGCAAAAATAACAATGTACTTGTACCTAAGTGCAGTTATCTATTAAGTCAACTATATAGCCAGTGCCATCTTGGAATTTGTCAGTCTTTTTCTATATGACCAGGTCATAGAGCCCTTGAAATACAGATGGATTGGAGACATATGTCAGACAATTAAAATACCCCTTAAATTAAATACCCAATTAAAAAAGGGTCTTCACACTATTCAAACCAAAGACGTTTTTTATTTCCTGAAAGTGGGCTTTAACTTGAAAGTATGTTTGTATTTAGAGATTACTTCTAGCTACCTTTATTTATATAGCAGACAGTGCAACTCGTTTATACCTTTAATGTTTTAAAAATCTCTGTCAAATGGTGGGTTTTCATCTTACCTTAAAAAGCAACACATACTGAGTACCTTAAGACTTTCTTTGTCAAAGGCATTTATTTTCCAACTAGCATATTGTTGCAGAACCCTTTTTATTGCAGGAATTCTGCGGCTTTGTACTGTTCATTGTAAGAAACAGCAGCTTATTTCAAAAAAGAGCATCCTCCTTACTTTACATGATTATGCTTGCGTACTTCTCCAAAGTGCATGTTGTACTAATGCAATGTGATTATGACGCTTACGTAAAAGAAATAAAGGCTGTCAAGTGTGTATGTTAGATCAAGTGATAAAGAGACAGACCTCGTTTTAATATTTATAAACTAGCCCAAAAAAGTGACAGTGAAATAAAGACATAGAAATAATTCAAGGTACTAAAAAGATAACAATTGTAATGACAAGCACAGAATGTCTGAAAACAAGAATAACATGTTCCATTATTTTGCTGTGCTATGTTTCCAGAATACCTAATTATTTGTGTTGCCTTTTTTGAAAACGAAAATCTAGCTGTTTTGGCAGATCTAAAAAATATGGATTATTTGTAAAATGTAAAAAGTGAATGTAATGGAAAAGCAGGTATTTTTGTTTCCAGGCTTCTGAAGATCAAGAGCATTTTACTTTTTTTTACTTTAAAGGGCATGCTGAACTATGATTGCTATCAATTGTCAGGATCCGCACCGTCTAAAAACAGGTATTTATTTAACGCTCTTTAAAACATCACAAAAATGTAAAAAAGTGTGCCGGGTCACCATTGACGCACGGCGTTTCGGATATACTCCTTCCTCAGAATGGTTCCAGTACACACTACCATATTTGCTCAAGCCTGCCAAATATAAATACAGACATAGGACCTGATGGAGAACTGCAACCTGTCAAAGTAATCTGCATACATGCATATTCATATCAGCAGCGACCAATGGAAACGTTCCTAAATTTGTAAACAGTGCAGAGGTCAACATGCGTGAAACAACCGAATATAACTTACACATGGCTGATCAAGCTTCAGGAGACCCCTCAACTGGGTCCACACATCACAGGCACTACCCTGTTTGTCCAAAGATGTGTAATACACCTCCAATGGACTCCTCCGGTCATTGTGCCGGATGCTATAGCGTGGTCGGCTGATCCTAAGCCCTGCCGACTATCCACCGCACTGTCTCCTCGCCGAAGCACTCCTTCTGCCTCCCAGCCAATCAGCAAGTCCCCACAGTATCAGCCTATTAGGCTAAACCACTAGGAATATCGCCGCCAGCGTCCGCTCATAGAACTGATTTCATGGCCAATGGGTGCGGCGCCGACAGCGTCCGCACCTAAGACTACGCATGGCATCATCTCTAAGGCGGACAAATTGCCGCAATGTATCCATGCGTGTAACTTAAACCAATCAGTGCGGCGCCGACAGCGTCCGCACCTAAGACTAGATGACGCAACCAAGCCAGCGAGCTCCCCTCCAATCAAAGGGAAGCCTACAACGTCTGCACATAGATGTAATCCAGCGGACAAACATAAGAGGTTTATCACAAGATAACTAGTGCCCCTATATGTCCTACAATCACCAATATAATACACTTAGAGCATGCCGCAGGGCACAACTCCAGTATCCTACCCCACTGTATGTAGGATCTACAATCAACTCACATTACATTCACTTTCAGGTTGCACAAATGTTAGCACCGTAAATCTGTTGAAATACTGAGTGATCGGACACCTCATTTCACATAAGACAACCTTATTTGTTTCTCATTTTAAATTTTACAGATGTTGTTTACTTTAAATTTCAAAATTTTCATGGCTGTCCATACACAAAAGACTATTATGCACTGGTTTAAAAGAAAATGGGGCGAGAAGTGTGTGTGTGGGGGGGGGGGGAAGGGGGGGGCATGGTTGGAGGAGACACAGACATATGTGGACAAGCTGAACCAGCAAGTTGCATTTTCTTCTATTTGTGTCATGCTTTTGTGAACCCTATGCTTTTGTGTAGCTAGTAGCTAGCTACCTCTGGGCCCCGATGCAGTATTTGCACGCGCCCCCCCCCCCCCCTGCAACCATCTTTTCAACCCCTCCCTACACACTATATAGTAGAAAGACAAAGCCTGGCACTAGATGTCCACCAAAGGGTTAATGACTGCACCGGATTGCGTACTTCGTATTTTCAATTGTGCACTCGGAGGCAAGCATACATGTATACAGATGAAGAGAAAGAGGCACTAATTGTTGCAAAGAAGGTACCTTTAATCCAGGGTGGTGGGATACATCGGGGTGTGGAGTGGGGGTGAAGGAGGCCTGACAGCTGTTTCGCTTACAGCTGTTTCGCTTACAAAGCTTCCTCAGAGGCCAATATTGGCCTCTGAGGAAGCTTTGTAAGCGAAACAGCTGTCAGGCCTCCTTCACCCCCACTCCACACCCCGATGTATCCCACCACCCTGGATTAAAGGTACCTTCTTTGCAACAATTAGTGCCTCTTTCTCTTCATCTGTATACATGTATCCCTCCCTACACACACAGTAAGCACAGCAGAGCATGGTGGAGGCACTCACATGTCCTCCATCATGTGTTCTAGGGATGGTCGGAAATGCCAATTTCCAATTCCATGGACATAAAGATCCCTGGAAATGCCAATTTTTGTTTTTCCATCTTTCCAATTTTCTGATTTCTGAGAAGTATTTTATTTGTCATGTGTGCATCAGAGAATGCAAAAATCACAAAAACAAATCGGAAAAACGGAATCTTGTGATTGGTCTAAAGTTACTGCAGTAATCTGATTTTTGTGGAAAAAAATCTGCCTTCTCTGATTGGTCCAATGCTTCCAAGTTCTACTGGGCTAAAATTACCAAGTTTCAGTAAATTGGATTTCTGCAGAATCCGATTTTGTTTTCCGAGTTCTGATCGGAAATACCGATTTCCAATTGGAAATGTGAAAATTTTGATTCCGCGGAATCCAAATGAGTATCCCTAATGTGTTCCCAGCATCCTGTGTCTCCTCCCCAACAGCCACTCACGTGACCTTAATGCATGATAGGATTTTCACAAATGCCATTGAGATTCCAGGACAAGCAGAGGAGGAAGGAGAACTCAGCAGCTGGAAACATGAGTCACACTCCACTCTCAGCTCTGAATTTTGGGGTCTTGCACAGGTCCCTCCAAAAGCACAAGCCCAGTTGGAATTGTGACCCTTGTAACCCTCTCTCCTATGCCCCTGGCTATTAACCAGTCCATTCTCTCTAATTAACTGTTTATAAATGATGGTTCGTTTGAAACAAATAATTTTGAACTCTTAAAATGTCCACTGTATTAAAGTAAACCTTATCATGGGGAAAAAGCTTTTTTTAACTTACCTGGGGCTTCTTCCAAGAGCTCTGTTGAAACAGCACAGGAGATTTGGGGGTGCAGTCGGTGCCACCATAGGCCATAATTGGAATTACGGCTATAGTGAGTAACTTCGGCGCCATCAGAATATGGAGCTTAAAGTGAACCTCCGGACTAAAAATCTACTCAGCAGAACTGAAAAGGCTTGGTGTTTCTTTAAGTTTCACAGCATCAGAAATGTGTTTATCTTACCAAAGCATCATTTTAGCTGCATTTTTAGCTAAGCTCCACCTATCAAAGAAAACTGCCTAGGCTTTTTTCCCTGATGCTGTGCAAAGCATGATGGAATTTCCTATGTTGTTATTCATGTTGCCTAGCAAGTGGAAGGGGTGATCAGCACACAGGACAGTTGGAACTGTCTCTCATGCTCCCTGTCACCTCCTTTCAACCAAAAAGATGGCTGCCGTCATGAAATCAAACATTTGCCTGTTCTTTTAAAACAGGGTGGGTAAGAGATTATATTACCTATCTATTTTAATTAATATAACTAATGTAACTTAATGACAGTATGTTTGTTTAGGCTGAAGTTCCTCTTTAAGTTACTTTAAAATCACAGTAATTCGGCCGCCAGCAAAAGCTGTAAGCTGAATTACATCATTCCCTACTATCCACGTTGACCTGCAATAGTAATTAATGCCGCTGGGACTTGTGTAGGAGCAGAGTAAGCCATAAATATCGGCTTTATCCTGCGCCCAACTCTCCTGGCGGCCGATTCATAGGTACGCCTTCTTCTATCCTCCTAGGTAGCAGACTTGAACTGAGGTTACAGTGGAACAAAAAAGACACCAAGGGACTTCAATGACTACAGCGGGCTGGAAGATGCTCTAGGTAAGTAAAAGTCTATATTTTTACCCCAGGTTTACTGTAAAATATTTTTTTCTCATTTTGAGTTGCCTTCCTCATGATGTAGTGTGGTACAGAAAGAGCAAAGAACCAAACAGATGACTCAGTGTAAAGGTAGTTAATAATGTTTTACATTGCCTCTTGAGGAGTAAATTGGAGCCAATTAAACTCTTGAAAAAGAGTGGTCAGAATGTCTAATTCTCAACAGTAGTTATCGTTTATGAAATAATTTGAGGCAGTTGTCTCCTATTTAGCCTACGCTTTGCTAGTTTACATCAGTGTGCTTGTAAAGAACACGTTTGAATTCAACAGTTCAGTCTTTGATTTCATGCAGAGCTGCATCCATTCCAACAAAACCAGTGTAATGAGAAGAACTCTTGACAATAACACAGTTTTTTGATCATGACTCTCTCGGGAGGCTCACTTATTCTTTGACATTTTCATCATGTAGATTCTTCTTAAACTGTGTGGGGAAAAAAATCATTTGTGCTCCCGAAACAAACCTCTGAAAATCTAACATTTATGGGTCATATATAAAACAGAGGGAATGTATATAATGAGACTGTCATTGCACCAGTACATCTATTCATGCACACCCAGAGAAATAATTGAACTACTCAACCAGTTTATGGAAATTACTCTATAGAGAAGAGTACACCTTGGTGAGTAAGTCTGGTGAATGCTTTATAACATTTCCCCTGTGAGCCATCATTTTCAGCACTTGCTATGAAAATGCTTTGGTGTGGTTCAGATGTCTTAAAATAAGGTTCTGATTAGTAATGCAACATAAAGAATGGAGCTGTGGTCAATTTAATCACACACCTGAACTAGAATTTGCAGAACCAGTAGTCTGAATGAAGAAGTAAATAAGCGTTACTCAACCAGGCTTATACTTAAAAAAAAAAAAAAAGAAGTAGTTTATTTCAGTTGTTAAGAAGGTCTAAACCAAAATGACACAGTAGTAGTGGGTTATGGTTACCATACAATATCCAACCAATTTCAAATAGAAACGGGTTGCCAGTAGGCATTCCACTTTGGCTTTATTTGATTGGTCCATTTCCCACATAAACTTGCATACAACATTTGTATTATCTAGCATCAACTCAGAATTTTCTGCAACTCATTGACCATTCCTAGTTGCCATCTCTCTTAGCTTAAGATTTTACAGTGAATGAGATAACACTTTTTCTCACCCATTCACTACCACCATCCTCGTGTGTTTTTAGCATCCCTAATTGTAGAGGTTCATCTTGCTTATATTAAAGTTCACAATGGGCAGCATGGTGGCATAGTGGTAAGTGATCTTGCTATGCAATGCTCGGTCACGGGTTCAAATCTCAGGTCAACACCTGCAAGGAGTTTGTATGTTCTCCCACGTGTCTGCATAGGTTTCCTCCAGGCACTATGGTTTCCTCCCACATCCCAAAAACATACAGATAAGTTATTTGGCTTCTCCCTAAATTGGCCCTAGACTATGATACGTACACTACATGATACATCCATAGACCTAAGACTATGGTAGCGATTAGATTGTGAGCCCCTCAGAGGGACAGTCCATCTCCCCCACAGCCCTTGTTTATGTCAAAGACAAGAGGCTCATCCCCACCTCCAGTGCCTAGGGTAAGGGTAACTACCCCATGTTTTTGGGTGTAACTCCTCAGGGAAGGGCAGCTTGTGGTCAAACCTGAGATCCCCTTTAAGATCAAGGGGGCCCGACATGCCTGCACCAGGTAGAATGAGTGTAGGGATAGTTATGCGCCCTTTACCATTTCCACCAAAGTTAACAATATAGCCTTACCTTTAATTAAGGGTCCCAAGCCAATATTGTTCACATGAAGAGCCCACCAATGAGTGTCTGCATTTTTTATATTCCTGATAACTGCGGAAAATCTCTCTTCACTCCAATATTAAGTAGAGCTGCTTAATCTGTAAAAAAAAAAAAAAAGTATTATGCAGAACTTCTACAGCTGTAAGATGTTCTTGACTTTCTCAAGGAATGGGCCTGATCTACTAAGGTCCTGTTTAATACCACATTTCTTTTAGAACATATAGTACATGCTGCATTTGGGAAGCCTCAAAGTAAAGCAATTCAATACAAGGCTGTGACAAAGGGTTTGGTTCACTGAGGCATCTTCATGAATCTCCAATCAACTCTAAGGGCCTGTTTCCACTACATGCAGATTTGATGCAGATTGGATGCAGAATGAATGCAGAAAAACTGACTCCAATGAATTCCTATGGGCCTGTTTCCATTAAACGCGATTATTCTGATGCCGATTTTCCCATAGGCTTTCATTGGAGTCAGTTTTTCTGCATCCATTCTGCATCCAATCTGCATCAAATCTGCGTGTAGTGGAAACAGGCCCTTAGTATTACTGGGAAAATTCAAAGAGATTCAGCAAACCTGCAATGTTTTCATTAAAATCTGTCTATTTTTAAGTGATTACCCTTACCTGGGTCATATCAAGTCATAAAGTACCCCTACTGATTCAGTAATTAATAAATACACCGTTTTATATTCTTTGCACATAGATGTCTTAAAATCTAACTTTTAATAAATAGTTTTAAAATCATTAAACCTGTAAAATTAAACTGTTCCCATTACTTAACTGGGAGAGGGAAAAGCACTGTGAATGCAGTGTGAGCTAACGGCGTGTGGCATCCCAACACACTGCTTGCAGCGTGTGTCTGCTAAATGCACATGTTAAAGGACCACTGTCGCGAAAAATCTTAAAATTTAAAATATATATAAACATGCAAATAAGAAGTACAGAGTAAAATGAGTCATAGATGACTTTTCTCCTATGTTGCTGTCACTTACAGTAAGTAGTAGAAATCTGACATTACCAACAGGTTTTGGGCTAGTCCATCTCTCTATAGGGGATTCTTAGCATGGCCTTTATTCTTTATAAAGACACTCCCTAAAAAAGATTTATACAAAGATGCTGGCCAGCCTCCCTGCTCACCGTACACTTTTTTGGCAGTTGCCATTCACTAAGTCCTTTTGAAAGTACAGAACTCCCTGAGAATCCCCCATGAGGAGATGGGCTAGTCCAAAACCTGTCGGTTCTGTCAGATTTTTACTACATACTATAAGTGACAGCAACACAGGAGAAAAGTAATTTATGGCTCATTTTACTCTGAGAGAAATGCACTTTTTATGTGTATGTGTTTACAAATATTTTACATTTTAAGATTTTCTCGGCACTGATCCTTTAACAGTGATAGTGAAGCATACTTTTCATTGACTGTATGCTTTACTGTATGCAGTGCAATGTGTGGATAACATGCTGCGCAACTTTCCCACTCAGTTGCATTCCTGCTGTTACAGGGAGCACAGCTCAATATCTAGCTGTGAATCTAGCCTCACAGACAAACATTACTTACTTAAGTCTAAGCTTTTACAGAAGCATTAATTTCAAAGGAAAATACCTTGCTTGAAAAGAGATTCTTTAATTTTTTGAAAATATTTTCTAGCATTCCACCGACCTTACAAGCTTGTTAAGAGTAATAGCACAGAATATAATCAATGCATTCCATTTCATTTGAGTTCCGCATAAGACACTGTGACTTTATCATGCTGTTTGTATCCAGCACTCCCTATTATTAATTCCAGCTTGCTGTGTTAAGTATAAATGTGCCTCCTTGCATCTGTCTGGAAAGTGATAATTTGAATTCCAAAAGTATTTTCAATCCTTACTGAATGAGATAGCCAAGGGACTTGTCAGGAGCAAGGAAAGTGGCTGCCTACCCACAGATTTAATGATACATATTTTAGCGGTTTTGTTAAGTTAGGTGTGACACACACCACTGTGTAGTGTAATCAGCTGCAAGGCATAGAGAACATTTTTCTTTTTTCTTTTATTTGGAAGTAAGGCTTATGTGTATTACACTATCACTCAGGAGCACTTGTAACTCTCTCGGTATCTTGAATTTCTGGGCTGGTAGATCTTTTGTGGCCAAGAGAACAATACGATAAAATTAATGTTCTTGGCAGACTACAAAAAAGAATAGCAGATTAGCTTTGCTCCATTTTAGCTGTACTTGTTAGGGTCTTTATCAAGCCTGTACATTTATAATGCAATTTAAAATGAACCTGTCGGCACCAAAACATATATTAAATAACAGTGCTACTTAACAGCAGACAGTATAAGGTACTATAGCGTACATTGATTCTTTATGTCTGCATAACCCTCACGGCTCCCCAAATGTAATATACAAATATAGCTGTTGTAAAAAATCCATACATTCATAAATATCTAGTAAGTATGATTCGCTACTGTTTTGCACATGATTATACATAGGTCTATTTTACAGAATTTAAGCAGGAGATGCCACTTTCAGTTACTTGACAGTCCAGGTTTCTATGGTGATAGCGTTTTGATAAAAGTGATACTTGTGACTATAGTTATTAAGCATGTTTAGCATTTTAAACGTTAACCTTTCCTTATATATCATTAATAACAAAGGTCAGCAAAAAAAAAAAAAAAAATTTCGAGAGCGGTTTTGGTCATTCCATGTAATCTTTATGTTTTTTGGTGCACTGAATCCGAAAATCTGCTCCTTGCGGGCACCCAATCAACCGCCCACACGCTCAGATTGCCCTCAGACCCCCCCTTATCAATTCCCCAGTGCATTATTTACATCTGTTCTTCCCTGTAATAACCCACTGATCACCTGTCAATCACCCATCAATCCCCCCCTGTCACCCCCTGTTACTGCCACCCATCAATCACCCCCTGCCACCCCCTGTCACTGCCACCCATCAATCAGCCCCTAACCTGCCCCTTGCGGGCAATCTGATCACCCACCCACACCATCAGATCGCCCGCAAACCTGCTGTCAGATCACCTCCCAAGTGCATTGTTTACATCTGTTCTAAACACCCACTAATTACCCATCAATCACCCCCTATCACCACCTGTCACTGTTACCCATCAGATTAGACCCTAATCTGCCCCTTGCGTGGCACCCAATCAACCACCCACACGCTCAGATTGCCCTCAGACCCCCCCCTTATCAATTCGCCAGTGCATTATTTACATCTGTTCTTCCCTGTAATAACCCACTGATCACCTGTCATTCACCTGTCAATCACCCATCAATCACCCCCTGTCACCCCCTGTCACTGCCACCCATCAATCAGCTCCTAACCTGCCCCTTGCAGGCAATCTCATCACCCACCCACACCATCAGATCACCCGCAAACCCGCCGTCAGATCACCTCCCAAGTGCATTGTTTACATCTGTTCTCTCCTCTAAACACCCACTAATTACCCATCAATCACCCCCTATCACCATCTGTCACTGTTACCCATCAGATTAGACCCTAATCTGCTCCTTGCGGGCACCCAATCAACCGCCCACATGCTCAGATTGCCCTTGGACCCCCCCTCATCAATTCCCCAGTGCATTATTTACATCTGTTCTTCCCTGTAATAACCCACTGATCACCTGTCAATCACCCATCAATCCCCCCCTGTCACCCCCTGTTACTGCCACCCATCAATCATCCCCTGCCACCCCCTGTCACTGCCACCCATCAATCAGCCCCTAACCTGCCCCTTGCGGGCAATCTGATCACCCACCCACACCATCAGATCGCCCGCAAACCTGCCGTCAGATCACCTCCCAAGTGCATAGTTTACATCTGTTCTCTTCTCTAAACACCCACTAATTACCCACCAATCACCCATCAATCACCCCCTGTCACCACCTGTCACTACTTTTTTTGATTTTTTTTACACACAATTGTCCATTTACAGAGACATTTCTCCCACCTAGCATGGGTATGTGTAAAAATACACCCCAAAACACATTATACTACTTCTCTTGAGTACGGCGATACCACATGTGTGACACTTTTTTACAATCTAGGTGCGCTAAGGCCCAACGTCCTATTCACAGGTCATTTTGAGGCATTTGCTTTCCAGACTACTCCTCACTAGAGTTGGGCCGAACCTCCGATTTTAGGTTCGCGAACCGGGTTCGCGAACTTTCGCGGAAGGTTCGGTTCGCGTTAAAGTTCGCGAACCGCAATAGACTTCAATGGGGATGCGAACTTTGAAAAAAAAAAAAAATTATGCTGGCCACAAAAGTGATGGAAAAGATGTTTCAAGGGGTCTAACACCTGGAGGGGGGCATGGCGGAGTGGGATACACGCCAAAAGTCACCGGGAAAAATCTGGATTTGACGCAAAGCAGCGTTTTAAGGGCAGAAATCACATTGAATGCTAAATGACAGGCCTAAAGTGCTTTAAAACATCTTGCATGTGTATACATCAATCAGGGAGTGTAATTAAGGTACTGCTTCACACTGACACACCAAACTCCACTGAACAGAACAGGTATGCAGTGGCGGGTTCACTGAACAGAACAGGTATGCAGTGGCGGGTCCACTGAACAGGTATACAGTGGCGGGTCCACTGAACAGAACAGGTATGCAGTGGCGGGTTCACTAAACAGGTATACAGTGGCGGGTCCACTGAACAGAACAGGTATGCAGTGGTGGGTTCACAGAACAGGTATGCAGTGGCAGGATCAATGAACAGGTATGCAGTGGCAGGATCACTGAACAGGTATGCAGTGGCAGGATCAATGAACAGGTATGCAGTGGCAGGATCAATGAACAGGTATGCAGTGGCAGGATCAATGAACAGGTATGCAGTGGCAGGATCAATGAACAGGTATGCAGTGGCAGGATCAATGAACAGGTATGCAGTGGCAGGATCAATGAACAGGTATGCAGTGGCAGGATCACTGAACAGGTATGCAGTGGCAGGATCAATGAACAGGTATGCAGTGGCAGGATCAATGAACAGGTATGCAGTGGCAGGATCAATGAACAGGTATGCAGTGGCAGGATCAATGAACAGGTATGCAGCCAGGGACAAGCTAAGGCTAACTAATCTTTCCCTATGAGAGACTGCAGTAGCTCGCCCTACTCTAACTAATGCAGGCACACGAGTGGCCACGGCCGCCGCTGCCTGCCTATATAAGGGGGGGTGGGGCTCCAGGGGCTAGTGTAGCCTAATTGGCTACACTGGGCCTGCTGACTGTGATGTAGAGGGTCAAAGTTGACCCTCAGTGCATTATGGGGCGAACCGCAATGGGGCGAACTTTTCCGCAATAAAGTTCGCGTGCGGTACCCGCACGCGAACCACCTAGGTTCGCGCGAACCAGGTTCGCCGGCGAACCGTTCGGCCCAACTCTACTCCTCACGTTTAGGGCCCCTAAAATGCCAGGGCAGTGTAGGAACCCCACAAGTGACCCCATTTTAGAAAGAAGACACCCCAAGGGAATTAGTAGTATGGTGAGTTCATAGAAGTTTTTATTTTTTTTATCACGAGTTTGTGGAAAATGACACTTTGTGAAAAAAAATCAAATTCCGCTAACTTGTGACAAAAAATGAAATCTTCTATAAACTCACCATACTACTAATGGAATACCTTGGGGTGTCTTCTTTCTAAAATGGGGTCACTTGTGGGGTTCCTATACTGCCCTGTCATTTTAGGGGCCTTAAACCGTGAGGAGTAGTCTAGAAACCAAATGCCTCAAAATGACCTGTGCAAATCCTAAAGGTACTCATAGGATGTTGGGCCCCTTAGCGCAGTTTGGGTGCAAAAAAGTGCCCACATGTGGTATCGCCATATTCAGGAGAAGTAGTATAATGTGTTTTGTGGTGTGTATTTTTACACATACCCATGCTGGGTGGGAGAAATAGCTCTGTAAATGGACAATTGTGTGGAAAAAAAATAAAAAAATTGTCATTTACAGAGACATTTCTCCCACCCAGCATGGGTATATGTAAAAATACACCACAAAACACATTATACTACTTCTCCTGAGTACGGTGGTACCACATGTGTGGCACTTTTTTGCACCCTAACTGCGCTAAGGGGCCCAAAGTCCAATGAGTACCTTTAGGAGTTCACAGGTCATTTTGAGAAATTTGGTTTCAAGACTACTCCTCACGGTTTAGAGCCCCTAAAATGCCAGGACAGTATAGGAACCCCACAAGTTACCCCATTTTAGAAAGAAGTCACCCCAAGGTATTCTGTTAGGGGTATGGTGAGTTCATAGAAGATTTTATTTTTTGTCACAAGTTAGCGGAAATTGATTTTTATTGGTTTTGTTTCACAAAGTGTCAATTGCTGCTAACTTGTGAAAAAAAAAATCTTCTATGAACTCAGCATACTCCTAACAGAATACCTTGTGGTGTTGTCTTTCTAAAATGGAGTCACTTGTGGGGTTCCTAAACTGCCCTGGAATTTTAGGGGCCCTAAACCGTGAGGCGTAGTCTTGAAACCAAATGTCTCAAAATGACCTGTGAAATCCTAAAGGTACTCATTGGACTTTGGGCCCCTTAGCGCAGTTAGGGTGCAAAAAAGTGCCACACATGTGGTATCGCTGTACTCAGGAGAAGTAGTATAATGTGTTTTGGGGTGTATTTTTACACATACCCATGCTGGGTGGGAGAAATCTCTCTGTAAATGAACAATTGTGTGTAAAAAAAATCAAAAGATTGCCATTTACAGAGATATTTCTCCCACCCAGCATGGGTATGTGTATAAATACACCCCAAAACACATTATACTACTTCTCCTGAGTACGGCAATACCACATGTGTGGCACTTTTTTGCAGCCTTACTGCGCTAAGGGGCCCAAAGTCCAATGAGCACCTTTAGGCTTTACAGGGGTGCTTACAATTTAGCACCCCCCAAAATGCCAGGACAGTAAACACACACCACAAATGACCCCATTTTGGAAAGTAGACACTTCAAGGTATTCAGAGAGGGGCATGGTGAGTCCGTGGCAGATTTCATTTTTTTTGTCACAAGTTAGCAGAAATGGAAACTTTTTTTTTTTTGTCTCAAAGTGTCATTTTCCACTAACTTATAACAAAAAATAAAATCTTCTATGAGCTCACCATGCCTCTCAGTGAATACTTTGAGATGTCTTATTTCCAAAATGGGGTCATTTTGGGGGGGGGGGGGGGGTATTTATACTATCCTGGAATCTTAGCACCTCATGAAACATGACAGGTGGTCAGAAAAGTCAGAGATGCTTAAAAATGGGAAAATTCACTTTTTGCACCATAGTTTGTAAACGCTATAACTTTTATCCAAACTAATAAATATACACTGAATGTTTTTTTTTTTTTTTTCTATCAAAGTCATGTAGCACAATAGTTTTGGACTAAAATGTATACAGAAAATTTATAAAAAGTAAAACTCGCAGCAGCAATAAAATAGCACCAAAATAAAGCTGTATTAGTGACAAGAAAAGGAGGGAAAATTCATTTAGATAGTAGGTTGTATAACCGAGCAATAAACCGTGAAAGCTGCAGTGGTCTGAATGGAAAAAAAGGCTCTGGTCCTTAAGGGGTAGAAAGACTGTGGTCCTCAAGTGGTTAAAATGCATAGAAAATAAAGTAATTACTGAAAACAAATATCATCCACAAAAAGCCTAATTGGTGGTGAAAAAAAAACAAAATATAAATCATTTCATTGTGATTAGTAGCAATTAAGCTATTGGCAAATTAAAGGGATGAGCACTGAAAGTTGAAAATCGCTCTTGTTCGTTAGGTTAAAAACTGCTTTGGGGTGAAGTGGTTAAGAAAACATTTTGTCAATTACTAAGTATCATTATTATTATTATTATTATTTATTAGATGTATATAGCGCCAACATATTACGCAGCGCTGTACAATAAATAGGCTTACAGACAATGATAACAGGGTTGACAGAACAATACAGGTAACGGACCATAGATACAACAATACAGGTAATAGCAATAAGATACACCACACAATGCAGATAATAGTACAATGCCAGATCATAAACTAGAATGGTAGTGGTAAAAATTATAAGTTCCAAATTCTGGGTAAAGTGCACACAGTCAAGTATGATACACAAGGGAAGAGGGCCCTGCCAAAGGCTTACAATCTAGAGGGAGGGGAATGTAACTAAATGTAACTAAAACTACAAAACAACTCTCTCTCTCCCTCTCTCACTTAAAAACATAGATTCTTTATTTCCAGTCAAATGTTGTGATCCGGTGTTCTTCAGAGTCAGTTTAACACTAAGCTATATTTATATTAAATTGGGCAGTATAAAAGCTTATATTATCAGTAATGTGTTGGCTTGATACAAGTTGATACTTATCTTAATACAATAATCTTAAAAAAAGTAAATTAAGGAAAAAGTCAGTCTTTCTGTTCACAGCTTTCAAGCAAATGTCTTCTCCTGCAACATTAATTTAGGCATAAAAGACCTCACAGAATATAAGGGCAAATTAAAATGAACTCTTAAAGCATATTATTTGTAGTATTATGCTTAGAAATTAATTGCTGAAGGATGAAGCCTACATAATAACCTTTTTTAAAGTTATAATATATTAACTTATAGAAAATCTTAACAGTCTTATACAGAAGTTATGTTAAGAAAAGTGACCTTTTCTGATTTTGCTATTTGTGAAATGTACAGTTTTATTGTTCTATATTTATGCATTTTTGGTTGTCGGAAAGGGACATCAGTTTGCTTTCAAGGAGGTTAGAAAACACTGCAAAACTGGAGCAGTTACCAGGCTTAAAATGTGTTTTTTTTTCATTACCATTGACTTCTGTGCATTGGGTGAAAATGAGTTTTCGCATGCATGCTTATATATTGTCGTACCTATTCTTATCTGGGAGAAAAGGTGTTTTTTCTCATCAGCTCATCCTGCCTATAGACTTCACTGCATTTGGTGAAAATGTGTTCTTTCATGCCTATAGACTTCAATGCATTTGGTGAACATGAGTTTTCACATACATCCACATATGTTTTTGTGCATTTTCTCATCTAGTTAAAAAAAATGTTATGTCATGTCCACAGACTTCAATGCATTTGGCAAAAGTGAGTTTTCTTTAGCTCACATATTTTTGGGAAATTTATTTCTATTGAAAACATGACATTTTCATAAAAATGATGGCAGTACAAAAATGATCATCGCCATTTCTGATACTAGTTAGGATGATCAGTTTGTTTGATTTACTGATACACTCTCCCTATTCCAGCTTTATGTGAGTAGTTCCTGTGCTGCCCATGTGTATTCATGTGTGGCTAGCTGATGCACGCTGATCCACACCATTGGAGCTAACATACTGCTCTCTGTGTTTCTTGGATGCAGCATCACTGCTATGCACCCTCCAATTTAGTTTTGATTAAGCTGCACCACCACAGCACCACCTCATTCCTCTTCTGCTCATGCATAATTAAGGCCAATCATTGATTGTCCTTTTTGTGCACTACATCAGCTGGGCATTACCGGGCTGTTAGGAACCACCTCAATTAGAGTAACGGTTACGGACATGATGGCTATATTCTGCCTCTTCATCTAATCATATCCTCCCCTAAAGGATGAGCTTGAATTATGTGCACTTTGAGCCCACCACTTGTAATCTGGGCAAGATGTGCTGCTGGCTGCATAAGAAAAAATTGGTCTTTTAAATTTTTACCTACATCTTGTTTGTTCAAACTTTATCACTTATTATACTCACTTTATTTTTGCAGCTTTTTCTTATTTTGATTTCTTGTATAGAGGCTCCGGTAAGAATTTATTTCATAACTAACCAGGGAACCATTTCCCTTTGTATACACTTCTTAAAAGATCTTAACAGATTCTATGTATGTATGAACTTTTCTACTCAGCCTTAGTGGTCCACTCCCCCCCCCCCCCCTAAAAAGTGCATCTAGGAGACCATGATTTGTGTCTCCACAAAGATTAACCATATAATGATCACACCTTCACATTTTGTGACTGCCAGCATTCCTAGTAAGTTTTTCTAACATTTTAAAAACACACACACACGAACACACACACACACACTTACAAATACACACACACATACAAACATTCTCTCACACAAACACACACAAATACACACACACATACAAACATGCACACACACACTCAGGGGCATAACTAGAAATCACTGGGCCCCCTGCGAAAATGAGGATGGGGCCCCCCATAGGCACCAAATAATCGTAATGGGGCAGCGTTTCACTATAAAATAATCCTAATGCAGCAATGTTTTACCAGAAATGAATCATAAATTGGGCATCATTTCACCAGAAATGAATCGTAAAATGGGCAGCATTTCACCATAAAATAATCATAAAGTGGGCAGCATTTCACCATAAAATAATCGTAAAGTGGGCAGCATTTCACCATAAAATAATCGTAAAGTGGGCAGCATTTCACCATAAAATAATCGTAAAGTGGGCAGCATTTCCCCATAAAATAATCGTAAAGTGGGCAGCATTTCACCAGAAATTAATCGTAAATTGGGCAGCATTTCACCAGAAATTAATCATAAATTGGGTAGCATTTCACCAGAAATAATTGCAAATTGGGCAGCATTTCCCTATAAAATAATCGCAAAGTGGGCAGCAGTCACCATAAAATAATCGTAATGTGGGCAGCAGTCATCAGAACATAATCGTAATGTGGGCAGCAGCCAGCAGTCATCAGAAAAGAATCATAATTTGGGCAGCAGTCACCAGAAAATAATCGTAAAGTGGGCAGCAGTCACCAGAAAATGGCAATGTGGGCAGCAGTCACCAGAAAATGGCAATGTGGGCAGCAGTCACCAGAAAATGGCAATGTGGGCAGCAGTCACCAGAAAATCGCAATGTGGGCAGCAGGCACCAGAAAATTGCAATGTGGGCAGCAGGCACCAGAAAATTGCAATGTGGGCAGCAGTTACCAGAAAATCGTAATGCGGGCAGCAGTTACCAGAAAATCGCAATGTGGGCAGCAGTTACCAGAAAATCGCAATATGGGCAGCAGACACCAGAAAATCACAATGTGGGCAGCAGTTACCAGAAAATCACAATGTGGGCAGCAGTTACCAGAAAATCGTAATGTGGACGGCAGTTACCAGAAAATCGTACTGTGGGCAGCAGTTACCAGAAAATCGCAATATGGGCAGCAATTACCAGAAAATCGTAATGTGGGCAGCAGTCACCAGAAAATCACAAAGTGGGCAGCAGTCACCAGAAAATCGCAATATGGGCAGCAGACACCAGAAAATCACAATGTGGGCAGCAGTTACCAGAAAATCGCAATGTGGGCAGCAGTTACCAGAAAATCGCAATGTGGGCAGCAGTTACCAGAAAATCGCAATGTGGGCAGCAGACACCAGAAAATCACAATGTGGGCAGCAGTTACCAGAAAATCGCAATATGGGCAGCAGTTACCAGAAAATCGTAATGTGGGCAGCAGGCACTAGAAAATCACAATGTGGGCAGCAGTTACCAGAAAATCGTAATGTGGGCAGCAGACACCTGAAAAAAGAATTGCACCTGTGAAAAAAAAAACAATTCACTCACCTGGCAGAAGTCTCTTCTACCGGCATCTGGCGTGCAGCTCCCCGACGATCCTCCAGCAGCACATCTCCCGCGCTGACAGGCAGAGTGCAGGGCTATGACAAGATGGTGCCCGAAGCCCTGTACTGGAGACACAAATAGTCTCCAGAGCAGGGCTTCGGCAGCCATCTTACCGTAGCCCTGCTCTGCCTCCAGAGAGACTGCAGGCTGCGGGCAATGAACTGGCCCGGCGTCTATTAGACGCTGCAGCCAGTTCCACACCTGGTTGGGGGGTCCCACAATCGGGGGGGCGGCAGCGCTTCCCCCGCACATGGCAGGCGGGCCACAGCGGGCCCCCAGGCCCCCCCTGCAGCCGATGGGGTTGCATCCCCAATAGGTACGCCACTGCTCCCTGTCAAACTGGTGTGGGTATGTACTAGCTTTCATCATTTTATCACTTCAAAGTTATCATATCATATCACCACAGATAGGCCACTTTTTGGAGTCAAAAAAGTTGTGTGTGTATGTGTGTGTGGGGGGGAGGGTCATCTTTTGCGGGAGATCTAGCTGTGGATGACATGCGTGCAGCCCCCATGCAGAGATGGCATTGGAGTGTGCGAGCAACAGCATAGCTACCTGTCCTCACTCCAGTTTGCATCCCTTTGTCTCCCTGGCAGCTTTTAAACTACCTGCATACAGTTTGTAATTCCAAAGATGTGATGCACTGTGTTCCTGGCCTGCCACTTGGGAGCAGTCTAGAGAAGTGCATCGCTTTACACCATAAGACCAATGTCAGATATACAGTGTATCACATTGTGTGCATCTTCTTACAGGATTAATACATTCAATTGCTCATAGTTTGATGGATGATCTATTGAGGTCCCAAACATACTAGGGTTATTGTTTTGGAATGGCGTAGTGTATCATGCTTTATTTATCATCATTTGGGGAGCTGATACTCTTTGGTATAAGTAAAGAATATTCATAAATACCAAAAGTGCATACTTAAAGCGAATCCAAGATGAAAAGCTAACTATAACAAGTAACTTGTTTATATATGCGATGTAACTTCTCTGTACACAAACATACCGCATTCTTATGGTATTTCAGCTATCAAACATTTTCTGTCTACCAATCCCGCAATGCCCCATGACCAACAATCTTTCTTAGTCCAATGTACAGAATTTATCCTACAGAACAACATATTTTCCTTCACTGACAAAATCTACCATCAAACTAATGGAACAGCTATGGGTTCGTCGTTCGCCCCATCTTATGCAAATTTATCCATGGGACTTCTGGAACTACAAAAACTACAAGCCAACAACCCTTTCACTGACAATATAGTTTTTTATAAACGGTACATAGACGACCTTATCCTGATATGGCAAGGTAACATTGACCGTATCCCCCTCTTCATTAACTATCTCAATTCCAATGCTGCTGGACTACAATTCACTTCACAACATGACCCCATAAATATCGAATATTTGGATCTCACACTGTTTATAGAATCTAACACTATAAAAACCAAAACATATTTCAAACCGGTAGATGCTAACAATTATATACATTTTGAAAGCTTTCACCATCGCCCCTGGACCATTAACACACCATACAGCCAATTCAGAAGGATACATAGAAACTGTACAGACATCTCTGACTACTACACACAATCAGATCTACTCACTAATAAATTCCTGGCACGAAAATACCCCAAAAAACTCATCAAGGATGCAAAATTTAAAGCTAAAACAAACCCACCACATAACCCAACTCAGCTCCACACCAACCCACCCAGTGTAGATTGCCCCCGATTCATCACACGATATAATGCCCAACATCCACAAATCCGTTCAATCCTAATGAATAGGTGGGACATTCTACTACAAGACCCCTATTTGCGACAATCTATCCCAAAAAAACCTCAAATCACTTTCAGAAGAGCCCCTAACTTACGTAACCTGTTAGCACCCAGCAAACTTCGTACACATATATCCAACACGATTCCAAATATTGAACATTCCCCGGGTTGTTTTCCATGTAACAACACCAGATGCAAAGCTTGCCCATTCATTAATGTCACCACCTCATTCTGCTCCAATACCACCAAAACAAACTATCTAATTAAACACCCGATTACGTGTACTTCAAAATATGTCATATATGTGATTTCCTGCCCTTGCCACCTCCAGTACGTGGGCCGCACTACACAACCGGCACGCAGCCGGATTGGACAACATAAAAGAAATATATCGAAAAACTTTCCCCTTCACAGCGTCTCGAGACACTTCGGCACTCACCATCACAATGACCCCACCCTATTCCGTATTACACTTATAGAATCCATTAACCCACAACAGCACAATGCTTTTGAAATACTGAAAGCGAGAGAAATGTTCTGGATACAAATATTGAGGACTCTCATACCAGAGGGACTCAATGAACGACTAGAAAAAATACACTGATCATAACACATCAATATCTTTTTAATCTAGTCGCCTCTTTTATCGGTCTGTGTCTTATGTTCGAGTTTTATTACCTTTCATTTATTTTATTATCGTATTTTTCCTTGGGTTTTAGTTTTATAATTGTTTGAAATGTGTTTATGCCATGAACGTTACGCTGAGTACTATTTACACCAGTGATATCATGCTTATATCCATATTCTTTGTCTAAATGTGCAAGTCGGAATTTTTATTCTTATTTTTTATTCTTATTTTTATTTCTTTTTTCTATTATTTATATTTATTTTTATGATCAATTTTACTCATTTTTAAACATACAGTTATACTAATATAAGATATGTTGCAAGAAAGACCTAACCATACAACAACAATTGCATATAATGGTATAAGCTATAATGGTTTATATAGTCAGATCTGGTAACCTGAAATGTACTTCATGTGTTAACAATATCTTGCTTTTGTTTTGGCTCACTTTTTTCCTTTTTGTTTTTCCGCATCCCAACGCGTCCATATATACGCATTTCCCCAACCATGCCGCCCCACGCATGGCGTTCTTTTTAGTACACATGCGCCCCGTTCCATCACTGTAGGTACGCGTCCAACTGTACGCATGCGCGCATCACGCATTTGATTCCACGCATGCCTCAAACGTAATTACGCGTCAGGATACGCATGTACGCATGCGTAATGACGTAATCGCGCATGGCGGGAAATTGAGTGCCCGCCTCACAGCCCAATTAGCTAAGGGGAGGTTCCTACCACTATATAAACAGCAGTCCAGAAGCACTTGGCCACTGAGGCGCCAGGTGCTGTCTGGACATACTGCTGGTAAGTGAATCATTTTGATGCTTGATTTAATATGTTTCTTCTACATTGTACTTTGCATGTCTGTCTGAAACACCCAAGGCATTACTTTTATCCCTGAAAACTTTTTTGCACTATTTTTATAGGATAATCACCATTAATACACACGTAGATGTATATATATTAATAATGACCCTTTTTTACTGTTTGCTAAGAAAATATCTCGCCACAAGCTTAAGGTCAACGCGTTAACATTATTACTATATTTATTATTATCATTATTATTGATTTTATTAATATTACGTTTTCATAATTATAATTATATACTTTAAATTATGATTACTATTCTGCCGTTTTTTTTCCCCCAAACCCCCCCCCCCACTAACTATCCTTCTTTTCCTTTCCCCTGTGCCCCCCCCACCACCACCAATGCCCCCCCCCCCCCCCCAAACCCCACCCCCTCCTCCATTCCCCCTTCTTTGCTTGTTTTCCCCCTCCTCCTTTTTCTTCCCCTTTTTCTTTTCCTTCCCTTCCACCTCTATAATATAATAATTAGCCACTCCTTCCTGGTATGTTATGACACTCATATCACACTATCAAATTCTCCTACATAAAAATTTGTTTAATTGTATGCGGTATGTTTATGACTTGTACAAATGTGTTGCCTCTTACCCCCAGTTGTGTGCTCCTTCCTGTATTTGCCTGATGAAGCGGGCTTGGCCTGCGAAACGCGTTGCGATCTTTTTTGGAGTATACCAATAAATATCCCTTTTGTGAATACACAGTCTGTTGTGTCTGCTTGTGGGAGGTAAGTCCACCACTGCCTCCTAAGCAATTTTTGAAACTTTTAAATATTGTTTTTATCCTTTTGGCGCCTCTGTTCTCTACTATAACACTGATTGTATCCACCTTTGGTGGAGGGGGATACCCCTTCTTGTTTTCAAGCCTACAGAGAGCGACTTCTTAATCCTGAGTGGGGACAGGTTAATCTCCTCACCTGCCTATACAGTGGTTGCCTGGAGGTAACCCTGGTTTGTGAGTATTCATTCTATACTCTTTTCAATTATCCAATTACCTTGACATACTACACCATATTGGGCTCTCGGTTCTCCTCTTTTTCATATTTGCACTAGCTCGTCTAGGCCTTTCGTATCGTCGAACAGGCAACACGAACTGATAGAAGCCCTACCCTACCATGGATGCCCTCCTAGATCGGTCTTCACACAGAGACAGCTTGTTGGCCCAGTTTAAACTCAAATCCAACAACATTGAGGACCCAAACCTCATTCCCACGGAGGATACACTTCCAGTCGATAACACCGATCTCAAGCCCACTTTTCAAAAATTGGAAACGGCATTAAGAGATTAATTTTTTAACATAGCAGATATTGCCATGCAAGAAACCTATATAGAGGAAAAAATCTCGCCTGATGGCATACGTATAAAAACTCTTACTGCCTTCCCTACGGACACTGTGTTTACAACTGAGTGGTATGCTTACCTCGAATTTTGTACACAGGGCATGATGGAGAGGCTCATTAATAAAAGAAAATCAATTATCCAGGCTTTGCAGCCAGTAATTTCTGAATGCCGAAATTTCCTCGCCCTTCATTCCAAAAGCCCCCAATATGGCCCGCTCCTATCAAACCTCACTTCACGACTCAGGAAATTTGAAATAGAAACAATTGACATTAAACTCAAAAAACTCAATAGGGACCGCCTGGCTTATGCGGAGCATAGGGAGAGGGAGCGCAAATTGCACCCCCCAGCTGCTCCCTTGCCAGGCAGACCACCTGCACATCCACAACCCCGTCCAGTACCACTAATGAGCCTCAACGTACCACCACCCCCCACTAGATATCCACCTTTTCCACCTCCGCCGTTCTTTCCACCACCACCGGTCCTACCACCAACTAACACACCAAACATCACCCCCACCCCAATTATCACTAATACAACAACGAAAACCACAACCAATATATTCACGGCTTCCACACCCCCTCCGAACAGTTTTAACTACAACACAGGACCAACATCAATAGCGAAACCACAACGTCACAACAACAATAAAAAACAAACCATTGCCAACACACACCCCAAACAAAACAAGTCAATCACCTCGACCCCCCGTACTGGAGGTGACAAATCAGTCACTCGGATACCTCTAATGAACCCTAACTTCAATTTTTCCGGAAAAAATGTTCCTGTGTCCCTATTACCCACAAATCCATCCAAAGCAATTGAATCCAGGATGAATGACAATCCTTCCCCTACGATACTAGAATCAGAACACAACTCACCAATTCGACCTTCACAGTTAAGTATATACGACTCCGAACCTACCACTCCCATCCCCTCCACAAACGACAGCCCCCGACCAATCCCAACTACCAATCAAGCCTCTACAACCCCTCACATTGAAAATAACAACAGCTCAGAACAACCAACCACATTTACTCAAACTTCTATTGAAACCTTTTTCCAACCTAACATGAATGGCCCCACCACCCCACACACTACCAATACTAATGCTGAGACTACTCTAACATCCTCTTTTTTAGACCTACCCGCCACACTATCCCAGAACATGTTAGCTACCCAACTCCCCAGTCCGATAGCTTCTCGCACCATATTGCAACCAAAGAAAAAAAGACCCCTACCCGACTCCGAAAAAGGGGTAAACGCGGGAAAAGAAAAACGAGGAAAACATTAACCACAACCAATCCCGCCCCCCCTTCAAAACAAACCAAATGTATATTTAACCTATCCGATCACTCATTATCTCGCTATGAAACCACACTGTTGGAAAAAGGATTGTCCTTTTGTCCAACCAATCAGTCAAATATGTTTGAGATTTTTTCCGATTTAAATGCTTACATACGAAAACTAACACTCAAACGACATTTTGCAATAAAAAAACTAAACCCACCTCCCCCCAATGATCAGACAGCTCTAATCATCACCAACGACGACACCATACCAATCTGTACGCTATCCCCCTCCGAAATTCACACAGAACAATATATCACCACACAACTTAAAGGAAGATCGAGATTCTATCCTGTAGCCTCAAAAGGGAACTTTATTGACACATTCTATTCACTAGTGCTTAATGACCTACAGAACATACACACAGACAATCCCAACCCGATATCCAACCTAACCCGTCAACAAAAAACTGCCATTAAGACACTACAGAACAACCACAATCTTACTATCAAACCAGCAGACAAAGGGGGAGGGATTGTCATTCTTAATACAAAAGACTATCTTGAGGAGGCGGAACGCCTTTTGGGTGATACCAAGTATTATACTACCCTCGATATAGATCCCACAACGGAACTCAACAAAACACTGAAAACCTTCATCAACAATGCCTTATCCAACAATATCATTTCCAAAAATAAAAAGAAATTACATCATCAACCCACATCCCAAAACTCCATTTTTTTACTACCTCC